>NC_057765.1:21454979-21754979 GCF_010389155.1 Erigeron canadensis
TAAGTCATATCTAGTTATCAGTTTGATGGATTCAAGGTTATCTAAACATATTAAAATCACTTTGCGTAGACCTTATACAAACAGTGAGAGACACAAAGACTACCATAAGCTATTTCTACTTAATAATTAAGATTGAAAATTTATAGATTATTAGAAGAGTAAAGTGGTTAGACTTGGCATTGTACAAGAAACTACCATAATAATCCTCCCAATGAATGAGAAGACTTAAGGTTATGCGTCAACAGGATAGTGCTATTCGAAGAGTCGTTTTAGGAAGTTTTCTTACAATTAGTAAAAGAGCGAGTTAGCATAGTTTGTGAACCCATTCAAGAATTATTAACCGAATCGTGCGAGTAGCCTATAATTCAAGATTACATCATGAGTTAAGCAGTGTATGACACATTTCACGTGTCAAAATCCTAAGAAATGCCTTGTTAGCGAAACTTTGAATTTATCATTGGATGAGAATATAAGATTCAAATACCATAAGTTACATTTGCGTAGAGAAACAGATTATGATTAGGAGTCAAAAGATGTATGAACTAAAACATTATAAATTCAAGTCGTTAATCTTCAATGGAACCTTCAACGAGCACCTAAATGTACCTTATGAGCAAAGGGATCAAAAGAAATATCTATTAATGTGGATAAGTATAGTGTATGGTTACGGCAGGTATCTAGTACGTTATCGGTGTGTTGGTAGTGTGGTAGGTCAGTTTAGTTCACCTTACATATAAATACAAATAATACCGTGGAGGTACCAAACTGAACCGCGAAATAGCATTAGGTGAAAAACAAACATCACCAATTCTCGAGTGATAGATTTCAACCGTAATTCCAACTAAATTTCGAGACAAAAATTTTTCAAGTGGGGGAGACTGTGACATCCGTCACCAAAACTAGTCAATTATTATAGTATCTAACTTACATTCCAAATTTCTTGACTAGTCAATGTACTTACATAGTATAATAAGCGTAAAGATGTTGTGATCATTCCAATAAATGACTCCTATTACTTGATTTCAACAATTTAGGAGTTAGTTACTTTATATTCCTAAACTTACACGGTTATAACTATTTCTGTGTATCTCTAGTCGTAATTTAAAGTGTCTAAGTAAACAAGTTTAGTTGTAATACCTACAAGTACTGATAATGATAATTTTATTATAGTATTGAATCAAGATTAACAATAACCTATATTGTATAGCATGACACATTATGAATAAGGAGGTATTACATGTGTGAGAAAAATTATGGTCATATATATTATAATAATTTCAATTTAGTTTTGTAATCTTAAAGGAGGTCTAGTTCAACACCAACACATTTTCCAAATCCTTGGCTTTTGATTTTCGGTCAAATCTTATTAGAATGTTGGCTAGTATTAATAATAAACTATCCTAAATACATACTAACTCAAACACTTAATTCTAAGATATATATGCATTATAAATTAACTATCAAAATAAAAATCTAAAGCAAAACCCCCTTGGTTGCTTCTCTGCCGCCGAACAACAACAAAAACACCACCATGAAATTCAACTTTTATGATCTCTCAATTGTCAAACACTCATCTAAAGGTGTTCTTGGATTTTTGGTGAGTTTAGATAATTTTCATTATCTATACTACTTATTAAAGAAAATACCTCCATGTTAAAAGTTACATGGGGAAATGTTTAACATGCCCTTCCATGTAATATTTTCATTTACCATCCTTAAGATATGTAATATTTTTACTTAGCACTAAAATATTTTTACTTACACTACCCTTTAACATTAATGATTAAGTTATACTATAAATCCTTTATTTTTTAAAATATCTCCATTAATAATCTACATCAATCGACGTCTCATCTACCACAAATAGTCGCATCTACCACCACATCGTCGCCGCCACGACTACCGCCGCATTGCGTGGGTAACATGCTAGTGTTCTTAAAAGGTTTTTATCATATAAACTTTATGGTTAAAATTCTTAAAGTATTATATTTTATGTTGTCAAGGTATCTAAGAAGGAAATCATCAATCTTGGGGTAAATCACTTGTCTTCTCTTTTCATATATATATATATATATAAAAGCATATATTTTTATTTATTAATCTTTATTTATAAAGTAACCTATGTTGATGACTATATATATTATGACAAAATTTATAATAATGAATGAAATGTTTTTTTTTAAGGTTAAATCAAAAGCTAGAAGTATAAATCATATTAATGTTAAAAGTTTATGTATTTATTGTAGCATAATAATTAATGTAATTAAAGAAATCCAATTATGAAGGCATGAAAATCATAATAACAGATGTAAATAGGTGTTGAAAAGATTTAAAAGTTTATGTATAAATATTTAGTTGTAATAGTCTTTAAAACAGTAAGTTGAGTTAATTCAGAATCTGGACAGATTCGGTTTGTTGAATTTGAAGGGTTGTATCTTGGTCATGAAAGATGGTTAAGTCATGTTTTTGGTGTCTAAAATTAAGGTCTGGAAGTCTACTTTCTGGTGGAAGTGGTTTCGTGTCAAAACATGAAGTTTAAGGTTGTCAAACGAATTTTATAACAAAACTGCGCAAAGCTGAGTTTTCCGAACAGATTTAGGTCGATTTCAAATAGTCATATCTTGGTCGATTTTATGACCTGGAAGTTTATTTTTTTCCATAAACAATTTTCAGATGTTAATAGTGTACAGTTAAAAAATTGGATTTTTTTGAAGCTTCGAAGGCCCTTAACTTTTATAAAACTTATCTGCGCGCAAACAGTGAATTTTCTGACTAAAGTGTAATTATGGAATTTTTAAAAATAGTTAACGTGCGAAATAAATTAAGAAAAAATTCGTGTAAGTATATAACACTCTAAGGTTACCGTGGTTAAGATTTGAAAGTTTGAATTGTTCGTTTCATCATAATAAAAAATAGATAAAGTTACCAAAAATTTCAGTGAATATGAACTTGTAGAAACTAATGGTATATCATTAAAACAAATACACTATATTAAGTTATGTGACTTGTAACTTAATAATAAATGACAAATCAGTTGTGAATATTTTGAAAGTAGCCATATATGTATATCATCAAATGCGGGTTACAATGGACGGTTATTGACCATGTCCATAATTGTAACTTGTACATGTATATGTTGTGTAGATTCTAGTGATTCCTTTGGACTTTACACAACTGCTTGCTGATTGAGGTGAGTTTCGTGGCCCATTTTTATATTATTTCTTTAGGGGAAAATGATGCTCAAAACACTTTTCATTTATTTACTAGTTGTGCCAAAACTAGTTTGTTTTCTTGGACAAATACGTGTAATTATGAAATGTGTATGCTAGTTTGCTTGTGTTGATTTCTATGATGCAAAAGATGTCTGTCAATATCTATTGAAAACAATTTACGGCAATAGATGTCTGTTGATATCTATTGAAGACTATTTGATAACTATTAACCAACTTTATACTCCAGCTGGTAGTTTCTTGGTATAACAATGTGTGATTGAGTTGTTGGCAAGTGATGTGATTGAGTTGTTGGCAAGTAGTGGTGAGTTTATGTTGTTGGATAACTATGATGACATTGATCAGTATTGGTATGCATACATGCTACTACATGTTTATATTTACACTATTGTCCAAACATCATATATCATGCACAACAAATTAATTTGTATTACTTTAAACCTACGAACTCACCAACATTATGTTGACATTTTCAAGCATTCATTTTCAGGTAATAACAATTCTTAAGGAGACTGAGTATAAGGATTTTAGGAAGACTAATAAAGAGATCCTTCATGGACTCATGGTTGCGTTTGAACATTGAATTCTATTTGCTATTTGCTACATCATTTGCTATTTGTTGGGAGTGTTGCCTAGACTTATCCCGCTTGTGAGAATCATATTAATAGATTTCATTTAGTATAACTCTATTATAAATTCCATGTGCTATGCTATGTCTTTTCGTCATATCCTACGATTCCGCCTAAGGTGGGGTGTGACAACAAATATCCTTGTAATTTCGGATCATAAACTTAATTTTTTTAAGTCTTCATGTTATTAACTTATCATAAATAATATAAGTAATAGGAGTTGAATAATTAAGAAAGAAAAAAAAGACACTTTTATTAATGAGAAATCGATCAATCAAATAAGGTTATAATGTGTTTTTTTTAATCTATAAGCTAAGAGTTAGAGTTTGATATAAGTCTAATAAGGAAATTAAATCTGTATACAATTTAAAAAGCTAATTAAATAAAATAAATTAATTAAAAAGACACGTATTGATCAAGGGTTACGTCACGTGTCGTTTTAAGAACATTCCAATTATGTTTTAATTTATTGATACATATTGATAGATCTAAAATATATATAATGACAAAATTATATATATTTAATACATCGTATTTGACATTAAGTAGAAAGCTCAATAGATATAAATTAACTCAAAACTCGATAGTACATATACTTTTTATAGTACATGTGTAAGTTAACTTACACACTTCTTCTTCCTTCTTCCTTCCATCCCCGACCACCACCATGATCACCTCCGACCACCACCATGATCATCTCCGATCACCACCATGGTCATCCGGCGATGGCGACCATCTCCGGCGAGACTTACATATGTATAAGTTAAATTAACTTACACATGTGTAAGTTAACTTTCCGGCGAGAATCAGGTTCGTTTTCGGGTGGATACAGTACGGGCCAAAGGCCCTTATCCGTTCTAAACTGACCGTCAAGGGACGCATATGAGAATCGTATGGATTTGATGGGCGGCGATACAAGAGATGGTGATGGTTTGCTACAATACGGGCAGAGCCCTTGCTGTCGTAGCCGGCGCCGTGGTTGGGGTGGTCGGAGGTGATGGTGGCCGGTGGTGGTTGTCTCGCGAAGGAAAAAACTTAGAAATTTTAAACCCTAAAATGCTAAAAAAGTTGTACTTATAACTTTCCTCTCTATATATAACTAGTTTGGATCTAGTGCGTTGCATATTTATATCATTTTTCATACCGATTCCACGTAAATTATACAGAGTAAAGTTAGTCGTGAAACTGATTCCACATAGATTATATAGAGTAAAAATTGTCATTGAAGTTGAGATGAATGATTACATATTATATAATAGACGTTGATATAAGTGTAAGAACTTGGTTAATTTACCCATTAGTATGTCCACGTTGATCAAGGTTTTTCCATTACAATGTCATTTCAAAGTAAGATAATCATTGATCATAAACGAGAACCTTAAAATTTAGCAAGATATGTGAGAACTCCTAGATTATGTATTGGATCATATGTTTTCAAAGCTCATTTACATGTAAAACATTATAAAATTGTATGTTGGAGTATATATTTTTTTCTTCAAAACTTTCAAAATACCTTTGTGTAAACTTATGAAAGAATTTACTCAAATTTCTATTCATATTTGAACAAACGACTATATATAACATTTTGAAAAAAATTCTTTTACAACATACATTTTTATAATGTTTCACATGTGAATGAATTATAAAAACATGTAATCTAACACATAATTTAATATTTCTCACAATTATTAAAAAAAAAGATTTTCGAAATGAAGGTATATATCATTTCCATTTATAACATTTCACATGTAAATGAACTATAAAAACATGTAATCCAATACATAATTTGAGACTTCTCACGGTTATTAAAAAAAGATTTTCGAAATAAAGGTATATATCCTTTCCATATATATCAAAAAAGGACCAAATGAACAATTTTCAGTATCACATTTTCCTTGTAATTCTTCCATTTTACTTACATATGTGTAAGTAATACAATGACATTTCATTAAATATGGACTCATTTTATTTACTTTCACATAGCTTACAAATGTGTAAGTGACTCAATGACATGTTGATAAATATTGACTCTTTTTATCTAATTATCATATGTCTTACACTGTATACAAGTGTAAGTGACGTCTTCGGTTCACACATGTAGAAGATTCTTACAAATGCGTAAAATAGTATTATTGAAAATCAAATACACTAATTTACACATGTATAAGTATATAAAAAGAGTCGCTAGTTACAAAAAGATATCGCGTCACTTAAACATGAGAAAATGGTTGAAAACAAAAATTGTTTTTTTGGAATGAGTGTTTTCAGTAATAATTTTATATATCTAACTACCTATATAACAAAGAAAACCCCTCTTTTTTATCATGATTGGGTAAAAAAATGCCATGTGGACATGAATAATTCAATACTATTGTTGCATTTATTTACCTCTTTTTCTATTTTTGTTGAACAACCCACAACCTATATCTACATAATTTTCACTCTTTTTATAGTGATTGGGTAAAAAATGCGACAAAAAATGAATAATTCAATACTATTGTTGCGTTTATTTACCTTTTCTCTTCTTTTTGTTGAACAACCCACGGTCTATATCTACATAATTTTCATAATATGTTTTTCCTTTTTCCTTTTAATGTAAGGTATCTTTCAATGACCAAAATCATCAAAAATACATCTTTTCACACCACTCTTTGTCCTCTTTCTTCTCAAGCCATTCATCCAAATCACCCATAAGGAGATGAGAGACAAGCAGGTGAAGGAATCAGGCTCTAATACTAGCTTCCGGCCAAATCAATGGCGGGGCGACACAAAACCTATTTAGCCAGTGAAAAATCGTAAATAACCCGAAGGTTTCCAGGTTTGATGTTTGATCATTAACTGGTGTTGTTTTTGATAAAATTTTTGTTTATTTTATGAATTTAAAATTTTTGATTTTGTATGAGGAAAACATGACTTTGTAGTCTGGTTTTACCTTTTTCTTGTCTTCACATGCAGTTCTAGATCCACCAGATAGCTCATATATATTTTTTTATTTATCTCAATATTATTTATTTTTTTTAACTCCATGTTACAAATAAAAGAAGGGATTAATCACGGGAATACCAACGTACTTTCTCATTTGTACACGGTTGCCCATTATAATTTTTTATTGATGAGGTTTACCCATATACTTTTTTTTTGTACACGGTTGACCAATATTACCGACTATTACAGGTAAACCGGTCAACTTTGGGTCAACCATGTACAAAAAAAAAGTATGTGGGTAAACCTCATCAATAAAAAGTATGATGGGCAACGGTGCACAACTGGAAAAGTACGCTGGTCTTTTCATGATTAATCAAAAAAAAAAAAACATGTAGTGATGTATGGCTAAAAAAATATCTTATGGATGATCCCGCATACTTAATACATGCGAATCTTTCTTACTAAAAATGACTAACAACCAAATATTTTATACGAAACTCAAAATACAAAAATTTGAACATTTTGACGCTGTGGTTGTTGCATATCATTGCAACCCAATAATAATGAATGTTGGTGCCCGACCTCAAAACTTGTTTTTTCTTTGTAACGAGGTCTTAAGACCCGTGCGTTGTACGTCCGGGATGAATTATATTAGTTTCATTTTTAACGTGTGGTTTAAAAATGATCTATATTAGAACGATGTTGAGTTGTGTGTAAGAGTATAGTTATAATATGGACATAATTATGAAGATAGAATGTAAGGAAACAATTGACAATATAATATATAGTTGTGTTGATTAAAAAGTACATGTTTACGAACGTTGATTAAATTTGGATTAATCACGAGAAGACCAACGTACTTTCCCATTTGTACACGGTTGCCCATTATACTTTTTTATTGATAAGGTTTACCCACATACTTTTTTTTTGTACACAGTTGACCCAAAGTTGACCGGTTTACCTGTGATAGTCGGTAATATTGGTCAACCGTGTACAAAAAAAAAGTATGAAGGTAAACCTCATCAATAAAAAAGTATAATGGGCAACCGTGTACAAATGGGAAAATACGTTAGTATTCCCGTGATTAATCCCTTTAATAAACATCAAAGTTGAAGAATTCAAAATCTGCTACTTGGGGTTTGTTGTTTGATTTAAGTTGTTTCGAATTTTGTATGTTGTATTCTAGCTTCAAATATAGACAGGAAAAAAAAAGTCAATTTTTTATATTTTTTTATTTTATTTATCGACCATTTTTACTTTGACAATTTCCCAGTTGCCATTAATTGTTTTATTATTTCTTGTTGTGTGATGCCTTTGGTTTATGTGTATAAGGCACCCAATTATGGTTACGATAAAAACAACAACACAAGATTCGATCAAAAGTAGCAGTGTTTGTTCGAACATCAGCACAACTCATCAATTATAGGTTTCTATTTGATAAAAGCAGTTCAAAAACGTCAACAACTTAATTCTCAAAGGCTTTAATTGGCGCAGTCTAGCATTGCACTAAACAAAAGCATGAAGAATCTTTCCTTTTTTTTTGTTTGTTTTTGTTCTTACGTATACAAAGAAAGAAAAGGCACATTGCTTCTGGTTGAACTCAGTAAACTACAACACATAGGTTGTAATAGAAAATACACCATAATTATTTCCCAATCTAAGTAATAGAAAATACACCAGAAGACTCATAGTAATGGGTGATAATCAATTGACTCCAAAAGATTACAACCCATTCCTCCAGTGCCCGATGTTGAACTCAGTAAACTACAACACATAGGTTGTAAAGATCAAAACAATATTCCAAGTACATGAAATATTAGAAGCAATTGAACCAGTGTCCACATCCTCATCAACTCCGCTTGAAGCTAAGAAAGATAACACGACTTTTGCTTTATTACTTCAAGCAATTCCAAAAGAACGTGTTCTCCAAGTCTGTCAACTAAAAACAGCAAAAAAAGATTTGGGATGCTCTCAAGACGAGGTTTGTAGGTGCAGAACAAGTTAGGGAAACAAGGGTTGAAACTCTACAAGTTGAGTTTGAAGCTATGAAGATGAAGGAAGGAGAATCAATAGATGATTAATCAGAAAGACTAAGCCAGTTCGTTTCAAAATCTGTCACACTCAGTCAAGTCATAGAAGACAAGAAACTGGTTTCAAAGATGCTTAGATAAGTGCTACCAAAACTTATCTCTCGAACAATTTGTGGATTTGAAAAAGATGACTTTTCATGATGCAGTTGGAAGACTCAAAGCTTTTGAGGAATAGAGAAAGGGAGTTGAGGCAACTGTTGAAAATCAAGGCAAGTTGTTATTTGAGAAACATGAACCTTCATCAAAAGACTCAAATTAGAACAAAAGCAAGGGATGTAGGGGTAATGAAACACACGGGAAAGGACGAGGCAAAGGAAAAGGAGGTAACGAAGCAAGGGTGTTGATGTACGTTGATGTGACAATAGCAACTTAGATTTGATATGTCGTTTAGATTAAGACATTATGTTATTTTATGTCGTATCTATATATGTAATTGATAGATTATGGACTTTATGTTTTGGTAATGATCGATTACATGTTTTGGCGTTATATATATGTTATCTATAATGTTTGTTGTCTGTTATGCAAGTACAAACATAATATGTGTTAGGATTCCTTGTTGATGAAACACTAAGGAATATAACTAAGTCTTATATCTAACGAAGATAAGATAAGGGATATCTTCGTTAGAGGCAAACGAAGATAAACTTCGTTTGGTACAAACGAAGATTAACTTCGTTACATGGGCTGGGCAGCTAAGTTCGTAAGAACAAAGCCCAGCAAGCCCAGTTCGATCTGAAACATATATATACGAATGAATACCCTAAATTGAGGTATCACATTCGACATACACGTACTCCAGACCTCTAAGTTCGTTCTATAGCTTATAGAAACGAATATAGCATCATACGGCTGATTATCTACTTGATAATTAAGCGATATACACGTTAACTAATCAACGTATTTGATATACACGTTTTCTCGAACGAATTTAGCAAACGAACTTTATCTCATCTTCGTTTCAATCTCTTCAAACATATTTAGCTTTATTTTCGGTCAATTCCTTCAAACGAATTTAAAGTTATCTTCGTTTATTCTCACCTTACGAATTTAGCTTTATCTTCGTTTCTTTCCTCAAACGAAGTTAATCCTATCTTCGTTTCTTTCCTTCAAACGAACATAATTTTATCTTCGTTAAGTTGCAGCAAACGAATTTAAACAATGGCTTCCTCGTCAACCAACACTGCTGTTGCACAATACCTAAATTCTCTTGTCTATCATGATCATCTCGTTGGACGTACTAATTCTCCACCGAAGTTAGTTTCATTGGCTGACTTCTGGGCGTGGAGAGGCCGATTTGAAGATTATATTCAACGAGAAGATTTGAACATGTGGATTATGATCACTGAAGGATATGAATGGCCAACTCTTACTGTAAACGGTGTTACAACTAATTACAAGGTAGGAGAGTTAAAAGGCGAAGAAAAATCCTTGTATGCTGTTGAAGTTAAGGCTCTTTCTACTCTTCGGATGTGCATTCCTCAAGAATTAGTGCACCTGTTTCCTAAACAGGAGTACAAGACTTCAAAGCAATTGTTCGATGCTATTGAAGCTCACTGTGAAGGTGATCCATTATTGAAGCAAAATAGAATTAAGTTGCTTAAGAAACAATTTGATTGCTTTAATGCTACCAAGAACGAACTAGTTTAGGATCTTATCTTGAGATTTCAACATCTTCTTGCTGAGTGAGCCTATTTTGATCTTAAGTATACTCCTACTGAGATAGTGGATAAATTCTTGGATGGTTTGCCGAAAGCTTATAAAGAGTTTCGTCATGGATTGCAAGAAAGAGCTGATTATGCATCTCTTCGTATTGATGGTGTTATATCCACATTAAGAAACAGAGAAATGAAGGATAAGGCGAAGGATCTCCAAGACAACTTCACACAAGATCCATCTCTCTATCATGCCACTATGAAAAATCCTACAGCTGTTGTTAATGCATTCTTTTCTGGGGTTGGTACTTCTGGCACGAAAGAAAGTTCTAATTGTGTTATGGATGGAGATGATTCTGCTGGTTTCATGGCTTCTGATGCTGGTTACAAGGCTCAAAAGACTAATGAGAATGCAAAGCCAGGAAATATGACGTTTGGTAACATTTCATCTACTTCTGCTGGTTACAAGTCTATGCCCATGGATATGAAATCTGCTGAGGGAAGGATGAATGTATTTGCCGCAATGTGTGCTGCACATGAAGCTTTTGTTGCAGGAAGGATCACAGATCCAGCACTCATTGATGAAGATTATGACCAAATAGATCCCGATGATGTTGAAGAAATGGATCTGAAATGGAATTTGGCGATGATCACCAGGAGAGTGCAACGGTTTATGCAACGAACAGGTAGACAGCTTATTGGGGGTACTCAGGGCTTTGACAAGTCAAAGGTTAAGTGCTATAATTGCGATGGCTTTGGACATTTTGCCAAAGAATGTCAACGACCAAAGAGAGATGTCAATATTACCCCTACCCGTCAAGATAGAGGTGGTAATCGTCCTTTTAACCCGAATGCAAGTAGAGCTCTCTTGTTGACTGATGATACTACTGGAAATGGCAATGACAAGGCTATCGTAGCTGCTCAACCTGATGGTTCTTATGTCTGGAATCTTCCACAGGATGAGACCAATAATGCTTATTTGGCCGAAATAGTTGATGATATGGCTCAGATAGTAGATTCTGTTGAGGATTTCTTGGACACCACAGTTTACCACAATGATGAGCATTTGTATGACAATGTTCAAAGCTCGAACTTGGAATCTTCTGCTCAGGTATATGACACTGATTCTGAGTCTGATGAAGAGGTTGAGGTTGATGACACGAAAGATTCTGGAGAGATGCACGCTGCTGAGAACAAAGACGATTCTGCTACTGAAAAGGTTGAAAAGACAATTGAAGAGCAGATGAAGGAATATGAAATTCCAGCAGGCATGAGTGTGGATGACTTTGTCGCTTACATGGCCGACTGCAAAGAAGCAGATCAACAGGTATCTTACTCTCTACATACTATTGTTCATGTTTGCAAAATTGTTAATCGAATGTTTGATGAAATTGAACAAAAGAATGAACTAATTAAGCATTTAGAATCTGTTGTTAATGCTGCTCATGAAGAAAGAGATAAGTTGATTAAAAAAGATTTAACAGTCACTGATAGAGAAAAATTTTTAAAGGATAGGATTAAATCTTTAGAGTCTGACATTAGTGCTATGAAAGACAAAGTTAAACATGCTGTGGCTGTAGAAAGAGTAGGTGGTGAAGCTTATGCATTGTTAGCTAAAAAGTGTGCTACAATTGAGAAAGAACTGGCTGATGCTAGAATAGAAATAGTGGAATTACAAGCTAAGGTTGATTTTGCTAGACATGATGAGCTTTTAATGCATATGAAAAAGTTTGAGGATTCTCCATCTAAGAGTTCTGACACTGCTAAGGTTTCTTACAATAGCATGCCTCCTCCTTTCAACAATAACTATACTCCTGTAGAACCCAATATTCCTGAAGTCCTACTTCAACCTAGTGTTGATGTTGGTAAATCGAAAGACTCGACTCCTAAGCCTAATTTGACTTAGGAGACAGCAGAGTCTAAAGGAGTTTCTTCTCAACCTACCAAGGAAGAGAAATTGAAAGGTGTCGTCCTAGATTCGTCCACTTCTTATGGTCAGAAAGACAGTATTACTCACTTTACACTTCGTGAGAGTAGTAGGGTCTACACTGAGTTAGAATTTCCGTTATCATCTATTGACCCTAAGAGGATTGATAAAGTCTGGGATGTTGATATTATGGATATGAAGCGATTAAGTCAGTTGCGTCAAACTCCTTTACCTAAGCAGTCTAGGGATAGCCAATCTGAAGATGAATTAGTTGTTAATGTCGAAGCAACTAAGGTTTTGAAGCATATCTTAATGCCTGCACGAAAGAAGTCCCCAAGTAAGTCTAGGATATCACCGACCAAACGAGACCATGAGGACTCTAGAAAATCAAGTAAGTCAGTGGACTCTAGTGAATCTGTAAGTACCAATAATAAGGTAGATACAAAGAAAAAGACTAAGGTCCTCTCTTGCTTTGCTTGTCATGAAAAAGGTCATGTTTACAGTGTATGTCCTAATCGACCTCGGAGATCGGGTTCTCCTTCAAAGGTTTCCACCTCGGAAGGAAAAAGGGGGTTGGGTAATGATAAACAGGTTTATGAGACTAAAGTTCAATCTTCTACAAAACCGTTTACTATACCTCATCGACGTGAATCTCCACCAAAAGGTTCATCCCCTAAGGAACAAAGATTCACTACCCCCAGTGGGAGTTCGAGTCGGTCACAAACACCTCCAAGTCGTAATTCATTTTATGACCGAATTCACTGTGAAAACGTGTTTCAGCACGTTCCCGGATCGATTAACACGAGATCTAACAATCATAGATGTGCGGAATCCATCTATGATCGTCTTTAGGGTTAATTAATGATTATCATGATAAACACACACGAAGATAATAAGAACAGGAGATAAACACAAAAATACTATCATTAATCATATGATTACAAGATGAATCCGTATGAACAACATCTACAATGATTACGGATTACAATCATTGAGACGAATCGTGATAGTTTGGGCGGTATCTCGAGGTATAGATCTCTACCTCGAGAACCTAGTGAATGACTTTATGTTGCAACTAAATCATCAATCTAAATTCGTGACCTAAGACTTATATTTATAGGCTGTACAAACGGACTGGGCTGTCAAATTTGTACAAATGGTCTGGGCCTTACTAACTTAATAGTTCTTACGAACTTAAACTTCGTAAGCATAATTGTACGAATTTCTCAGCCTTTTAGAATTATTGCATCGGACAACAAATTGTGCACTTTATGTGCTCTAACATTCACTCAAGTATTAGACCTTCTTTTGGCCCTCATTCCCCAAGACCTTCTCCGACGAAAGGTCAGAAGTCTTCTCCAGTGAGAAGACAAGTTGAGAATCAAGTCACACCCACGGCTTCTAGCAATGGATATTGGACTGAACTGATTCTCAAGGATGAGAAGGGACGACCCAAACCTATGAAGGTTTGGGTCCCCAATGAAAACTAATATTTCTCATTTTATGTGCAGGGAGTTCCTAGAAAACCAATTCATTTGTGGTACCTTGACAGTGGATGCTCCAGGCACATGACAGGGGACAAGAAGCTCTTGTCCAATTATACTGGTATCAATGGGTCGTATGTTAGTTTTGCTGGATCCAAGGGCGGCAACATCACCGGTCAAGGAGATGTCGTCAATGGACAACTAACTCTAGAAAGAGTTAATTATGTGGAACAACTTACTCGCAATCTAATGAGTGTCTCACAGATCTGTGATAAGGGCAACAATGTTCATTTCACAGAAAAGGAGGCATACATCTTGAAGTCGGGTTTCGTTATTCCAGAAGAATGGATTATGCTCAAAGCTCCTAGGAAGAGAGACATCTATGGCTTACTTTTAGGTGTTGATAATCCAAAGGAACCCCTTTGTTTGTTGAGCAAGGCAAATGAGTCTGAATCTCTCCTATGGCATCGTAGAATGGGACATATCAACTTTTAGAAGATGAATGAACTTATCAGTCTTGGGTTAGTTGACGGTGTGCCTGTTAAGAAGTTTGGGATGGAAGATAAGTGTGTACCGTGTTTGAAAGAAAAGCAACATAAGCATTCGCATAAATCCAAAGTACTCAACTCTATTTCCAAACCATTTGAATTACTTCATATCGATCTCTTTGGTCCTGTGAACAAAAGAAGCATTGGAGGGATGTCTTACTGTTTGGTGATCACTGATGATTACTCGAGGTACTCATGGGTATTCTTTCTGAAGACAAAGGATGAGACCGCCGAACGATTTATGGATTTTATCAAGCAAGTTGAAAATGTCCATGGAGTCAAAGTTAAGAGAATCAGGAGTGACAATGGTACTGAGTTCAAGAATAATACTATTACTGTATTTTGCTTGACCAAAGGAATTCAACATCAGTACAGTGCACCATATGAGCCACAACAGAATGGTGTGGCTGAACGGAAGAACAGGACATTGATTGAGACAGCCAGGACGATGCTTGCTGATTCAGGGCTTCCTATCACTTTCTGGGGAGAGGCAGTGAATACAGCTTGTCACATTCTGAATCGGGTTTTGACAGTTAAACGGTTTAAGAAAACTAGTTATGAACTGTTGCACAACAAAAAGCCCAATTTGCAGAATGTTGAGCCTTTCGGTGTTCCTTACACTTTTCTTAAAACTCTTCCTCAAGGGAAATTTGAACCTAAATCTGAGGAGGGTTTCTTTCTGGGTTATGTTCCAAGTACACCGATTAGGTGTGTGTACAATCAGAAGACTGGCAAAGTAGATCTTGGTACAAATGTCGTAATTGTCATTCATAAACCTGCTGCACACATTGGTTCTGCTAATAATTTTGATTATGATAGTGTCTTCACTTCTTTTCGTGGTCCTGTTTCTTTTGCAGGTGTTCCAACTGCAGAGGATGTCGTTACTCTCCATGATCCTCTGGATGGTGGACCGGTTTCTGGTTCTTCTTCTGTTTCCTCACCAATAGTTGAGCCTACTTCTGAATCTGGAGAATCTAGTGGGACAAAAGTAGCAGATTCTACCTTAGAGTCTGCTCCTATAGTTCCTACTGATCCTTTGCATGTACCTCTACCTGATTCTCCTTTCTATGATACTGATGACACGGAAGGTGAAAATCAGGAGGAGCCTCAAACTCCAGATTATAAAACTCCAGAGCAACATGTGCAGACAAATTTGGGAGATGATCTTTCAGTTGATAAAGTTCCTCAAACTAGGAATCAATCTAAGAAACTGTCGTGTATGTTTGCTGAAGTTAAGGATACTGGGGCAATTACCTGGTATTTGTATTATTGCTTTACCTCTCAGGTTGAGCCTAAAAATGTTGGTATGGCTCTTAAGGAACCGTCATGGGTTGAGGCGATGCAAGAAGAATTGGCTCAGTTTCGAAAGCTTGAGGTATGGAAGTTAGTCAACTTACATCCGGGTGAATCTCCTTTAACAACGCGTTGGGTTTTTCGTTGTAAACGAGATGACAGAGGTGTAGTCACTCGAAATAAGGCTCGATTGGTGGTTAGAGGATTTGAGCAACAAGAAGGCTTTGATTACGATGAGACATTTGCACCTGTAGCTAGACTTGAAGCTATTCGATTATTTCTGGCATATGCTAGTTATAAAGGTATTAAGGTGTATCAGCTTGATGTAAAGAGTGCCTTCTTGTATGGAGACATTAAAGAAGAAGTGTATGTAGAACAACTTGCCGGGTTTGAGGATCCAGACTTTCCTAATAGAGTATATCGTCTCGATAAGGCTTTATATGGTTTACATCAGGCTCCTCGATCGTGGTATGAAAAATTGTCAACTCATTTGAAGGAAAGTGGTTTTACCAGAGGTTCTATAGACAGCACGTTGTTTATTAAATGGAAAGGGAAGGACTACTTGCTTGTACAGGTTTACGTCGATGACATCATTTTTGGTTCATCTGATGACAAAATGTGCAAGGAATTTGAACAGAGCATGAAGGCTAAGTTTGAGATGAGTGCTATGGGGGAATTAACCTTCTTCCTTGGACTACAGGTGGATCAACTGAAGGATGGCTTCTTTATACATCAGACGAAGTATGTCAAAGATCTTCGTACTATGTTTCGAATGTCTGATGCTAAGGATGCTATTACTCCCATTAAGACTAATCATGGGTTGTGTCCTGATAAGCCTAATGATCCATCCGTCGATGCCACTCAATATCGAGCTATCATTGGATCCTTAATGTATCTGACAGCCTCACGTCCAGATATTACCTTTGCTGTTTTTATGTGTGCTAGATATCAGGCTAATCCGAAAGAGTCTCACTTGAAAGCTGCAAAAAGAATTCTTCGTTATGTGAAAGCCAAGCCTCGTCTGGGTCTTTGGTATCCCATGTATGGTTCTTTTGACTTCGTCGCTTATACTGATTCGGATTATGGTGGTGACAACTCGGATAGGAAATCAACGTCAGGTGGATGTCAGCTTTTAGGGGGGAGAATTATATCGTGGCAGTGCAAAAAGCAGACATCTGTTGCACAGTCATCCTGTGAAGCAGAGTACATTGCTGTTGGATATTGCTGTTCTCAGGTGCTTTGGATACAGCAACAACTGCGCGATTATGGTATGAATATCTCCAATACTCCTATTTGTATTGATAATAAATCTGCCATAGATATTACCAAGAATCTGAAAAACTTTAAAGTCACCAAGCGCATTGATATAAAGTATCATTTCATACGTGACTGTTTTGAGAAAAAGCTTATTCATTTAGAAAAGGTTAAAACTGATGATAATCTTGCTGATCTATACACTAAAGCTTTTGATGGACCTCGTCTTGAGTTGTTATTTCAACTCAATGGTATGAAGAATGCCAAGTAGTTTCTCTCAAAGAACTTAAAGTTATTTTTCGTGTCTTTGTAGTGTAAGTCGTACATAGATAGAGTCATAAAAATACAAAAAGAGTTGTCTTAGTATAAGTTTGTATATATCTAGTGTCAGAAAAATACAAAAACATTGAAAAATCGAAAATCCAAAAAAAATATGAATAAAGTAAGATTACTGCGCTAAATGAAGAGAAGTGACAATACTTTAGCTTTTAAGCCTGCTTAATCGTAAAATAACTGATTAGTTCAGTGATTACAATTTGGGATATATCGGTAGACACAAAGTACCAAGGTTTCCTTCAATCTGAACTTAAATTATACAATGTTCTTGTGGGAAACATATTCAGATATATGGCTGAGATTGCTTGCTTTTCAGTAATGAATTGATCTAGTCCTTAAATTTTGTGAAAGATCTAGCATTACTATAAGATTTGTTCAATGAATAGGCAAGAACCTCTACCAATCATGAGCATAAAAGTAAATGTGATATTGTTATGCAAATCAATTGAATGCAAATTAAGGGGCTAATGTGGTCTTTGAGATTCGGACAAGTATGTCCTCGGGGTGTCTTTGTATACCTAGCCTACCTAAAGCTTACAACTTGGGATAGGTTGTCAGAAAGTTCGCTACATGGATCTCATAGAAAATCACGGGTTCCTTATACATCATGAAATGCAGAAGCAAATATGTGAAATCACAAAGTAATTCAATTCAGTTATCCACAAAGTGTCTTATGATTGGTTAAGGATGTTCTTGAATATATTGAATATTTTTTATCTTGGTGCTTGTATTGATTACGAATATATATCTGAATGTGGGTTACATAAGTTCGCAAACTATCCAATGGCATATTAGGCTACTCGGGTTACATGGTGACTGTCCTTGGCCAGGGTATGTCGAAAGTGTCATAACACAAAGGAAACTGGACGTACCGAGTGTTTAAGAGGACAAACATACCGGTAATCGCTGTTGGGTCACGGTTCAAAACTTATAATAAGAGAATTATTTCTCATCCGCAGGCTTATGTAACATGCTAACCTGATCTAATCTGCAGTAATCATGCTTAATGTGAATAATGTATAAAGTCAAGTTAATTAAAATTTAGATTAGTTTATTATTCTACAATTTTTATTCTGTGTTATTTTTCTTTTTATTGAGTCAAAATAGTATTTTTATAAGTTCTTATTGCACAAGAGACCTTATTCAAATTCTGAGTATATGTTTTGTTGAATTCCTTCATGTGAATTTTTTAATAAGGTTGTGTGGTTTGTTTACAAAGAAGAAGATTTTCTAATATGGACATTGATTTGTTTAAGTTTAGAAAATGATCTTTTCAAGTGTTATGTGAAATGTCAAAGTTATTTGAAATCTCACAATTTTCACTTGTCACCAAGTTATTAATCGGGTTTGTTTAAGTTTGTGTGGTGACATTTTAGGGTTTGACAAGAAATGACCTCCCTTGATTAGTTATTTCATATTTGTTAACCCTGATTGAGTGTGATTGTAACTTGAATTTTCTGCATTATACTGTTTTGTTCTCAATGCGTTGATGAGTTCTATGGTAAGTGTGCAGTGTTCAGGTTAAGAAGATAACATTGGAGTGCTGATTTCTGTTACTACATTGTTATTTACACGGATGATATCATGACGATAAGATCCTTGGTGTGTAGTGATAATATTTGTGATGCAGATTTGAGCATGTGAAGGATGAATACATGAACTTGTTTTTGGAATAGTTATTTATTGATGATTCATGTATTTAATGAAAATAATCAAATTTGATATTAGTTTCTTTTGAATTTCATGCTGTAATTTATGACATCCTTTTGGAAACTTTACTAAGTTCTTCAGTGAATTTTTGTTGGATTGTTCATTGTTTGTTAGTTTTGTAGACGGCATCTAGTATGGGACTTAAGTGTTTCAAGATGGTTTGCCGTCATGCATATCTATGATCAAAGGAAGTTCTCGGTGTCATAATCGTTATTGGTAATGAGGTTCATATTTAAATTGATTATTTTCAGGTTTGTTTATGGATAGTGTTTAAACCATGGGTTTTCATTCAAGATTATAATGTTCGGTTATTTACTTACATTATGATTATGAATTTGGGTGATAAGCACGTTTTTAGTACAAGGCATGAACAGGTTGCATTCTAACGAGTTTTTGCCATGTACAGATTGTGATGAAGGGTTGTGTTTTGGAAGATTGCTTGGATGAAAATTTGAAATTTTTTCAGAAACTTGTTGAAATCTGGAATATTTTCTGATTTTGATTTGTTCTTACGAAGATAACTGTTATCTTCGTTCGAAACAATTTTGTTCAAACGAAGGATATCTTCGTTTGGCTAACTTCGTTTGTGAAGTTTAGCCCGACCCATAGTTGGCCCATTGTTATTTCCATATATAAAGGGGTTTTTCTTCGTTACTTCTTCATAAAACGAAAATTACTCTCATTTTCGAGCAAAACCCTAAAACCCAAACTCTTTTCTTTTCTCTCAATCTAATTCGTTTTCTTGATTCGTTGTGCAAACTGTGATCTAAGTAAGTGTTTGATGTTATTTTCATTCACGAAAATGATCTAGGTTTTCTATGTATCTTCGATTTGATTCATTTTGATTCTATATATCTATATTTTGAAATCATTAACTGGTTTATTCAAACGAAGTTAGACTTGTACAAATGAACTTAGACTTTTGTTCAAAACGAATTTAGATTTGTGAACATGGACTTAAATTTTGGATTGAACGAATTTACCTTTGGTAGAAACGAAGTTAACTTTAGATGATGCCTTACGAACTTAGACTTTAGTTGATAAGGAACGAACTTAGCAAGGTTTAACACCCTTAGTTTTATCCAAACGAACTTAGACTTCGTTTATAAGTTACGAACTTAGAAGACAAGTTATAACTTACGAACTTGCATGTACAGTTTAGACCTTACGAACTTAAACTTCGTTAGGTGAAAACTTAAGTTTAGTTCTTACGAAGTTAAGATTTATTTTCGTTTCGTTCTTGCTTACGAATTTAGGTTCTATCTTCGTTTCTGTATACTAAACGAATTTAATGCTTAATTTCGTTCAGTTTGAATAATTTTGTGCAGTTTTACTTTGCGAAATTATTGATTAGGTTTTTCAATTCTGCAATCCATTTATCGTGATTATTTATATTTGTTTCGATATTGTGATTGGTTTTGCAGAAATGGCTCTTGCTCCTTGTCAGTTTGTGAAGAAGCATAATCTTGCACTGAATCTTGATCCAGATCAGCATAATTGCGAACATTTTCATGAAATGTTTAACTACATTGCTCGCTCGCGATTATCTTTTGCTTTTTGTGACTCGCCGAAACTTGTTAGGCAGTATATCAATTCTTTCTGGTCCACTGCTCATGAAGTCATGGTTGATGGACAGAGTTTTGTACGAGCTACTGTTGAAGGCATCACTTTTGATTTCAATGCTGAATCGCTTCGTACTATTTTGCATCTAGGAGCAAAACCGGACGTAGAAGAAGAGGAAGACGTCGAGATGACTTACGAGTTTGAACTGCTTCTTCGCTGCTTTCAGCGAATGGGATTTGTTGGACAGGTCAAACTTCCTTTTGACAAAAGTGGTTTTCAGGGACGATGGCGTTATCTGGCGTATGCATTGCTCGTCTGTTTGAGCAATCGCAAGGCTGGATTTGATCAACTGTCTGCTCAGATTGCGTCGCAGATGGTTGCTTTGGTATATAATCGACCTAATCCTTTCTCCCGATACTTTTATCAAGAGTTTATTGATCAGATTAATGCTAGGGGGAGAAAGCGATTTCTTTTGTATCCTCGCTTTGTGATGGATATAGTTAGACATTTTTGTCCTGACTTAGTATATGACCAAGGTCCTCGCTACGTTCTTCATGCTTGGCCTTCGCGTCTTTTTGTCCTGACTTAGTAATGTGGCTGGTCTTCATGATCCACCACTTTTTGGTCACCTGATTAATCCAAACTATCGATCTCGTCTTGAGAATGATATGTTTGTGGATGATGTTGATGCCGATTCTGATTCTGGTACTTCTGAAAGTTCGGTTGGTGGTTCTGATGATGATTCAAGGGATGAGTCTGATGGTTCGGATGATGGAAATGATGGAGATGATGTTGATAGTTCTGATGGTTCTGCTGCTACACATGAAACAGACACAGATGATTCTGCTGCTGCTGAACGTCGAACTAAGATGATTCACGATATCTCGGTTGTTTCTGAAAGCGATCATTCACATCAGTCGTTTGATCAAGAGGGTGTTGTGTTTCATAGAGAGCGTAGAAGCAAGGCTTGTCACGCTGTTCCCGCTATTTCAGATTCAGCTAACTCCATTCCTGCTGCTGAGATTGATCCTGATGTTGCAGCTCAGCATGATTCTGAATTGCGTGAGATCTTTGAAGATATGGAAGATCCGGTGAACAGAGCCAGTTCGGTTAGTCCGGTGAAGCAGCAAGGGGGTGTTGAACTTCAATATACCAGAATTAAGCGTCGACGTGTTGTTGAAGCTTCTTCTGTAGCAATGCCTGATCCTCCAAGACCAACTGCTGCTGTTGTTCTTGTTGTTTCACAAGCACCAGCCTTACGTCCTCTAGTGGGTCCTTCTTTATCTTACCGACTTCCTTCCGATTCGTCGCTTGGTCGTCGTGTTGATCTTTTGGAGACTAGAGTTCGCACTTTGGAGTCTGATCTCACTGATACTCGCACCGCCTTAAATTTTTTGATCAACTGGGTCAAGAATCAAGGGGGAGAAGTTCCTGAAGAGGTCTACAGATTGTCAGCGGTTCAACCAAGACGTCAGAATATCGATGATGATGCTGATAATGCTGGTGATAAGAATGTTTCTCGCCCAGTTGAAGATAAAGGAAAGGGTGCAGAGATCGAGGAGGAGACATGAGGTGATACTTCTGCTGTTGGTGCTTCTGGTACTGATGTTGGTCCTTCTGGTGCTCCTCGTGTTTCAGGTTTCTAATTTTGATTATGATAAAGATTTTTAGATAGAATGTATAATTGATTGTGTGTAATAAGTTATGACATTTTGTGTAATGAAAATGTAATATATCTTATTTCAATACAAGTACATTTCATCTTTATTATAATTGTCATGATTATTCTTTCTATTCTGGTGTTCATTTTGTGTAAATTTAAATAGATGATCCAGATTATACAGATTTATTCTTTGATGGTGATGAGCTCGAGGAAGGCGAATTTGTTCCTGAACCAAATCTAGACATATTCAAGAAACCTTATGGGTTTGATGAAGTATGGAACTCAATTCCTGAAGATCCATCGATTGAAGAGAGTAGAGTGTTGGATCAGAAGAGATCAGATGTTCGGGAAAGAATGCTTCAAGTTCCATTCAGCAGCCAAACTCAAGTTCTACATTTTGTTGTGTATGCTAAGAATGGTGACGTATTGATTCCATCTGATTATGAGATTAATGTGACAAGACCATTCAATCCAAATGATTTTCCAGTTCCTCTCAGAGATGATGATTCATTACATATGGTTGATCGACATGTTCCCGAGAAAAGAGTTAATGAATGGATAGTACATAGGGAAACATGGAAACCAAATCTGTATTGGACTCATATCTCAGACAAAGATGCTGCAAAGTACAAGACAATCATATGGAGTTGGTTTTATGATGATGAACTGAAGTTATTTGTTCTTAAAAGACTAGAAGGTTGTCAGTACTTAGCGTGGTGTGAGAGACATTTCAGGATTTTGTGTGAAGAAGATTTACATGAGCTTGGAAATAACTGGATTATCAATCCAAGCGATGATGGCTTAGCTGATGTTGTTGGTAAGAATCTCAGAAATGATTTCTGGTTGAGAAAGAACATGAAAGATTCTGATAAACCACAGTTTAAGATTGAGCCAAGATCGAAGAAAAGAGTGGTCAAGCCAGATAAAACAATTGAGTATGTTCAACATGATATTAAATGTATGATCAAAGTCCCTGCCAAGAAATGGGCACAAGATGTCTTGGACAAGATGGATAATTGGGAAATTGATCGAAATTCTGGTGAAGCCAAGATGTATGCAGACTCAAAGAAGAAGATTTTGTTGAGAAGAGTTTATGATCCGATGCAGCTGGTGAACTTCTCAAGAAATGATCTGAGAAAGTTATACGATACGGAGTGTTCGTTCTTGCCATTTTGGAAGCATGAAGAAAGTCGATATCGTTAGATACTTCAACTCTGCTTACATGAAGATATTCATGCAAATAGCAAAAGATTGTTGTTTGATGAATGATCAGATTTTGAAGACTAAAGAAATCGAAGGTGCTGCTGTCAAGGGGGAGTTTGTTGATGCACGTTGATGTGACAACAACAACTTAGATTTGATATGTCGTTTAGATTAAGACATTATGTTATTTTATGTCGTATCTATATATGTAATTGATAGATTATGGACTTTATGTTTTGGTAATGATCGATTACATGTTTTGGTGTTATATATATGTTATGTATGATGTTTGTTGTGTGTTATGCAAGTACAAACATAATATGTGTTATGATTCCTTGTTGATGAAACACTAAGGAATATAACTAAGTCTTATATCTAACGAAGATAAGGTATATCTTCGTTAGAGGCAAACGAAGATAAACTTCGTTTGGTACAAACGAAGATTAACTTCGTTACATGGGCTGGGCAGCTAAGTTCGTAAGAACAAAGCCCAGCAAGCCCAGTTTGATCTAAAACATATATATACGAATGAATACCCTAAATTGAGGTATCACATTCGACATACACGTACTCCAGACCTCTAAGTTCGTTCTATAGCTTATAGAAACGAATATAGCATCATACGGCTGATTATCTACTTGATAATTAAGCGATATACACGTTAACTAATCAAACTAGTTATCTCGTGAGGATTCCGCACTCACGACATAATAATAGACGATCTCGAGAGCGATCTGTAGCTATCGAGGGACTCACAAAGGGGGGTCAAGAAACTCTTCTCAAAATCGTTCCAACAACCGTGAAAATAGAAAAAGAAAAGAATTTGCCAAATGCCCAAGGTTTTGGGTGTGATATATATGGTCACTTTGCATCGGTTTGACCAGAACAAAAGAAAACAAGTCAGGTAAATCTTGTTAATGCAACCAAAGGGCCTAACACGTTACTCATGGCTCGAATAGAGGAAGATCAAGTTTCTCTCAATGAAGAACGAGTAAAGCCTAAGAAATATCAAGACGATACAAAGAAGCAAGGATGTTCGTATATGGATAACGGAAAAGTAATCACATGACTGGTGATTATTCCTATTTCATTGAGTTGAATAATGAAGTATACAAACGAGTTAAATTTGGTGACGGTCGAATGTGGAGATTAAAGGAATGAGGACGATTTTTCTTCAATGCAAGAATGGTGAACAAATGATAGTAACCAAATGTCTATTAAAATCCTAATTTAAAATGCATATCTTTAGTCTTGGGCAAGCAATGGAAAATGGATGTGGTGAGTGGCTGAAGGATGAGTACTAGTGGCTTTATGACAATAAAGACCAGGTTATTATGAGAGTTCCAAAATAAAGCAAACGGATGTACAAAATCAAAATCAAACCAGGTGCAACAACATGCTTACTAACAAGCACGAAGCACGAAGCTTGGGTATGGCATGCAAGGCTCGGAAATGTGAGTTTTGATACCCTAAAAGCAGAGCCGGTCCTATATTTTATGATGCTCAGGGCTAATCGATAAAAAATTGCCCCTAAAAAATTTTGCTCATAGCAAACAATCAAACACGTACACGTTCCTCTCGTATACTTTGGTGGCCATGTACTATATCTAAAGAAGTATAAACAAAAATTTTGATTTTTTTAATGCATTTACTTCAACATTGAACCATTGTATTGTATATTAGAATAAACGTACCTTTTAAAAGAAATCATATCGAATACTTCATTTAATTTCAAAAACATAGTAAATGATATGTTCTGTATAATGACGAATTACAACATTAAACATACTGTTTTTCTTTAGCGTTTTAATAAAATTAAAGGAAAGAAATAGAGAATACTTACAATGGTATATAAAATCTTGGCCTAGAAGAGTGGAATTAATAAACTAGTAATTTGAAGGGGTGAAAATGAAACTTTCAATAATAAAAGTTACCAAACATAAATAAATATATAATAAACAATTAATCTTTCATCTTCCTCCTAACATCTTGGATAGCCTGCAACTTGATATGAAAATAGACCAGTTTTTCGATCCGATTTGACGGGTTGGACCACTTTGACTTTTGAACATCTCTCTAAACACTCCGTTTAATTTCAAAAATATGTATTTGGTTTGTTATTATAAATCGTACATTTTCAATAATTCACATATGAACAGATGTATTCACACGTGTCTTACATAATTCACATGTGAACGGATGTGTTCACATGTGTATTAATGTCTGTTTACATGTGTACAACCCCAAATAATATTTTTAAAAAATATTTTTACATTTGTTATTCGGGTCATTCACATATGTACGGAAAAAAATATTAATTTAATGCTTATAGTTTTATGATATAAAATTTTAAACATAAATTTCAATATTGTGTTAATTAAAATTAAAACAAATTTATGCACTAAAATTTGCAAACATATTGAAGAATGAAATATAAAAAATCGGTAATTGATTATAATACTCGTAAAAATTAAGAAACAATTGTTCAAAATTTTGGGAAACCGTTTTGAAAGTTTCAACCGTGAGTTTTGTTTTAATGTTTGTATTATTACTATATTTATATACCTATTCTATCCTTTAAATAATATAGCTCTTTAAATAAGTTAATTTATTTACAAAAATGCCATTAATGTTTTTTAACCCTTGATTTAATTAATCCAATGGATATGATTAGTTCTCACAATTCTCGACAATTTATTAGTTCTCGTAATATCTCAACTCTATATATATATATATACACTAGGTTTTTGACCCACGCGATGCGCAAGCTGTATAAGAAACTATATAATACACTTTATATATAAAAAAAACGATAGCGAACATATTTCATTAAAATTACGTGATGTGAACTATATAAATAGCTTAGTAACATATAAACATATGGTTGAATAGAAATAGATTCAACCAAAAGCTTGACAAAATATGAACTTAAAGAGATAAAAGGACTTAAGCTATACTTTAAATTATCATTAAGAATTTAGTGATATGTTTTTCTTTTAGTAATTCTAGTAATTTGCCTTTTGTTGCCACTAAATGATCTACATCTAGAACATGTATCATGTAGTCGTCTTGTTACAACATAACTCAAAGACATACAATTTGATCCTTAATGTAGAGTGACAATTCTACTACATTTCTCTTCAAAAAAGTTAAAAGTCACATGAAAAATTACAATTGGCTGGATATATAATTCAAAGAGGATAATTTGACTATGCCTTATGCGTTGAATGTTCTCCTTAACATCCAAAAAGTAAAACAATTATATTCATTTGAAGGTGTTGCTGCGATTTTTAGAAATGGATTATCAACACCACGGTTGTTTTAATTTTTGTTTAATCTAATTGACTAATACAGAAAAGGTAGAATGTGCCGTTCCAAAAGAGAAGGAAAAAGAAAATTAGGATGTAGAATTTGGTTTAAGGGTGGGGTAGGTCTCGGACTCCGGGTGATTTACAATTACTTGAATTTATATGACTCAATTTTTTTTTGGGTTTTGCTAAACGAAACCCTAAGGGTTTTTGTTAAAGTGTATTAATTAGTTGTATGTTTACCATAAAACCCATCTTATTTGTACTTACCGGCTATTGGTAAAGAAAAAGGAATACACCAAGGTAGTTTTTATACTTAAAAGAGTATATTGTTTATTAAAACAAAAAGTTTAAATTTGGAACATATATTCAAGGTGTAGTTAATATAATGTTAAGATTTATGAGTTTCGATGTTATCTTTTAACTAATTAAATCTATTTTTTACACTTAATTTGTTTTATTTTTGTATATTCATATAGTTTTAAAAATCTCCATATAATCATCATAAGAAAAAAAGGAAAAGAATTTTATGTAATGTTGAATAAAAAAGATAATGAAATATCATTAGGTATAGACGTGATTTTTTAGTTAAAGAGAAAATATCATTTTATTTAATGAGAGATCTTAGATTTCTACAATATATTTATTTATTTATTAATTAATATATATATATATATAAGTTCAGTTTTTTTCTAAATATATAGTTTATTTTTGAAAAAAATATAGAGTTGACACATAGGATATAAAATCCTATGTGGCATTTTTTCAATATAGTTTTAGATTGCAAGAGGGCTTTAAAAAACTTGGTTAACTACTTTTTTATAAGAGTGCATTTTTTCAATATAGTTTTAAATTGCAAGAGGGCTTTAAAAAGCTTGGTTAACTACTTTTTTATAAGAGTTATATATATATATATATATATATAAGGGAAAGATAATTTGAGACCAACTAAAAAAAGTCCAAAAAAAGACCATTGATTTTCGTAACTTACACACCACCATCATCATCTACTACGATATACAAGACTTTTTTGTAAAAACACTAAGACTTTCCAGCGACGGGCCCACAGAAAAATCATGTGTAAGTTAGCTTACACACACATGTGTAAGTAACTTACAGATGTGTAAGTTAACTTACACATGATTTTCTGGTGGGCCCGCGCCGAAAAGTCTTAGTGTTTTTACAAAAAAGTCTTGTATATCGTAGTAGATGATAATGGTGTACAAAAATCAATGGTCCTAGTTGGTCCTAAAATAAGAGATGGTCTCAAAAAATCTCATTTCATTGATATCGACTTTTGTGGGCCGTGCAACACACTTGTATATATGCATGTATGAGGCTCGAAATAACACATGCCCATACTGCTTAAACAAAATCGCAATGAAAATAAACACCTCGATCCACAAAAACCACATGATCAACAAAATGGCAATGAGAATTAAAACACACCCCGATCCACAAACTACAAGACATGACTACAAAACAAGCTTAACTCTACAAAAGCATGCTATATTCCAGATCACGAGGGTATACCAGATCAGGAATGAGCAAACCCACCCACTCCAATAAAATTTCATTTCCTTTGAACTAATAATCAATCTAATATCTATAACCAGATCCAGAACCAGGTGGAGCTGGTGGCAACCGATTTGGAGTGCGGCGACTGCTAGAGCCCACATCGCCATTCTCAGTAGGGTCGCTATTCCTGCGGCTGTGGCCATTGGACGACTTTGAGCTGAAGTTTGAAGGTCCATTCGCAGCACCATCAAAAGCAGATCTCCAGTCATCACCTGATGACGGTCCACTACTTCTTGGACTCTCTGTTAAGAAAAATATGTTGAATTTCGACAATCAACCAATGCCATGCATACCATATACTAGTGAAGGTTGCAATTTCAGATATTTTATTATACTTGGCAGATCACGTCTAAAATTTAATAATAATATATTAATAGAAGATTATTGAAAAAAAAAAGGGTGAAAGAAAACAGCCTCAACAGGTTTAATGCACAAAACTCTGCCGAATCATTTAATTCAAATTTACTCTACTCTTAACATAGAAACTTTGTGATTATGTGTCACACACAATTTATTAGACTCCGAATTTGTAAATATAGTTTCAGGTTACTCATTGTGTAATTATTTTGTACCTGCGGGACTAGTACCATTGGACATGCCAGATGCTGCAGCTGCACGGTTGTCATGAATGCTTAATTGCCTGGTGAGTTTGGAGAGCAAGGAAGATTGCTTCTGAACTCTCTCTCTTCTGCGCTTAACATTACCATCCTCTTGAAGCAGCTCTTCAATCCTCGGCGTACTCTGGGAGCTTATTTACCAAAGGAACAAAATATGTCATTTAACTTTCCCACATCCGCATGTATGTTACAACGCAAGTCCATTGTGTTTTGAGATCTTTCCATCACAATGTAATCTTGTAAACATATAGTGCCTTTACATAGGACAAAAAAAAGTGGCATGAACCAAACAAAGGAGCTTACCTAACAGAACTGTAAAGCTTATTGAGCATGTCTTCTTTCGCTTTTTCCACTTGGCATAATACAACTGCCTACATAACCAGAACAAGAAAAATCTGGTAAAAGATAATATAGATGACGGACCAGACATTCAGAAGGGCAAGATACCTTTGGAACATTTGCTGCAAGACTGTTCAAAACAGCTTCAACATAACCACGTACTTCCTGAGCCATCCAACGAAGTTCTTCCTCCGGGTCTGCAGGTTTTCTCACCATCGTATCCTATATATTCACATCTAGTCATATAAGAGACCAACAAGATAACAAACTGAAAAAAAAAAAAAAGTATTGGCCAAATGGGCTGGTCGGGTAACAACTCAAAATATGACCTTTTTTTGTGGGCAGGGAAAGGTCAAACCCCCGCTCAAAATAGAAGAATACCACCTCTACTAGAATACTACCCACATAGTGTATTAGATGAATGTTTCTCGACCCAAATCATAAAGTGAAAACCAACAACTCAAACATAAAAAGTTGCAAGGTATAACTGGCCATGAGAGATTAGAAACTGAACATATACAAAAACTTATACAACCCAATTTTGGAGCATTATAGCAAGATACTCATGAGCAATATACAAAAACAACAGTATACTCACAAGAGATCCTTCTGACTGACTATGTCGCATAGGCAGACCATCTGTCTTCGAGATTACTTGACCTCCTTTGGCACCAATTATAGTTCTCAATTTGTTCAACCACTCGATTTTTTCTGCAACGCTCTCAGCCTTCAACACAACAGCACTGTGAGCTGTGGATCAATTATACTTCAAGTTAGCATTGACATGCATCTTACAAGGTGCTATTGTAACTAATAATAATAAAAAAAATTCAACAAATCACCTTTTAATACGGTCTTGTAAGCAACCTTGCTTGTTATCTTGAACGCTAGACTGGGTGTTTTTTCTTCCACCTTTGACTTTTTATCCTTCGAACTCTTGGCCGGGGGTTCATCTTCTTCAACTTCTTCTATATTGCATTCCTGTTAAATTCATCAAATTCTATAGATCACTAAATTTTTCAGAGTTCATTTCTCATGGGACTTGAGATCCAACCTTCGTTGCCAAAGCATATATATGAAATCAAAATCTTACATTCATTAATGCGAAATGTCAAAAACTTCAAAAGCTACAGATTTGCAGCAACTGCATATATTTCACAATGCAGCCAATTGTCGCATACCAGTATTTAATCAGTATTTAATTCATCTAAAGTTTCATGGGTTAGTGGTAGGGTTCGGTGGTTTTTCACATGTCTATTACTCTGCTTTCATTGAAAATTTCCCACATTGTTTAACTTCTACTATGGTCTCTATAGAATAACAAATTCAGAGAACAAAAAATAATGCATTAGAAGCCTTCTTCAAAAACATTTGTCCACAAATCTATGGTTGAAAACAATTTTGGTCAAACTATTTAACTATGTACAGCCTAGGGATCACCTAATAATAATAATCTTTGAAACTAACAGTGATAATAAATCATCAATTCATTGTCAATATAAATCATATACCCCTCGCTATAATTTTATATATACTAGAGAGGTACCCACACAATGCAGCGGAGGTGACGGTAAAGGTGGCGGTTAGTGGCGGCGGCTGCAACGTGGTTATTAATGTAAAAGTAATTGATGTAAAAAGGGGTAGTGTAGTTATTTTAAGGATCGAGGGATGTATATAGTAAATACTTTCATTGAGGATATTATAAGTTTATTAGGTGAAAATATTTAAATTATTAAATAAATGAGTGAGGTAGTTTGGGTAGATAAGGGGTTGGAAAAGTGTTTGAGGGTATTTTGGGTAGATGTAGTGTGTGGGTTGAGAATGTGTTGAAAGTTAAGGGTATTTTGGGTTTTTTAAAGATAGAAAGTTTAAAAGGGGGATGGGTAGTTTGTTTTATTAAGGAGTAAAGATATATATACTTTGCCGTTCTAAAAAGAAATATATAATTACAGCATGGGCTATATAATTCAAAAAAGCAAAATTGATTCACATAACATTAACAAAACTCAATCAATTATGTAACATTAAAGAATATCTGATAACAATTTTAAATTTTAGAACATAAACCGAAAAAAGTTGACAAAAATAGATAAGCACTAGCGTTTGCTCACATTAATACCTCAAATTATTGACATTCAATGGATGCTGTAGATATTAGAGCTAAACCTTGTATATTACAAAGAGTTTTAAGATAAGAGAAGAAAACCCAGATAACTACGAACAAGACAAGTATATAAATCATAGCCTTAGACTATGGTTGTTACAAAGGGGGGAAAACGATATGCGTAAGATGAGTCACGTATTAACAAGATAAGCTTCCCAAAATGTAAACTAATTTTACAAATTGTAAGAATATAGATGTCAATACATACCTCCAGATTGATCACACCACGAAAGTGTCTCTCTTCTTGTTTTGTAGTGTACCCTAGCTGCAGAAAAAAAAAAGGATCAATTATATCAAACAGAACGAATTACACATGACCCAACAAGCCTTTGACATTTTTTAAGAGCATGAGCAAGTATTCAACAATTAATAACAGCAGTAAGAACACGGGCAAAGAAGAAGATACTAAGAAGCCAATGAGAGTTTGGAGTTCAACCAATGCATTGGTAAATACATTTAACTAATATTTTTACAAATTACAGTTATTTTATAATAAAAGAAGTATAGCACTAAATTCTAACCAGGGAAAACTTTTACCCAAAAAAGTATAGCACTAAAACAAGAATTTACAATTGTGAAGGTTATTTATATCAATCTACATATGCAAATCTTATCATAGATATTTTGAGTACACACTTACATGTTCAATGTTTTGTAAACATAAAATAAAAATTTTCACCAAGCATTTTAAGCTCAAAAGATGATACAAACCTTCCCAGTCTTTTCATTCAAGACGAACCACTTTTTGCTCCACCCATCAGATTTTGAGCTTTTCTTCAGCAGATATCCTGCCCCATGAGCATCATAAGTTATCAACACTTATTTAAAAGGTAATAGCAGCAAATCCAATAATTTTCAAATGAAAAACCCAATTCAAAATTTATATTAAAAGCAAATATGACAGATATAGTATCATCACTTTGACACATGTAACACACATATTCAGGTAATATAATAACAAAAATAAATCCAGCATCCATACCCATTATCATATACGGTGGTTTGTGAAGATACATGGGGCTTATATATAAAAAATTGTAACCAACCAAATTCATGTCCAAAGTAACTTCACATCACATGCCATGACTTCTAAGAAGTGATTAATAATGGTTTTTCAAAGACCAAAGATGAATACATATAAACAGCATAGAACACAAATACTCATAGATAAGTGAGAAGAACACAATAAACTACTGAAGTCACGACTGCCACACAACCAGGAGTGTTATGATTAAATAAACCAAATGAAACAAATATAAGGATACGTCAAAGCACAAAGCCACAAACCTGCTGTTATCTCCCCATCAGGTCCTGCCACTTTTAGAACAGGACCCTCCTGTGGATCCTTGTCTTGCTTGTTATCCTTCAATGATTTTAAGTTCCCTCCTGTTTGAGGACTAGCTGACTACATAAAGCACACAAGGTTAAAAATAAAAAATGTAAATAAGAGGGCCAAAACCAAAGGGTAAACAACAAAAAGAGAATCCTCAGCTAAATCTCAGAAAGAATTTTTTTCAAAGCAAAACATGAAAACAAGTATCCATAATGCCAGAGTCTAGAATAACATGGTGTACCCTATTTTGTAAGGATTGTTCTGCCTCCACCGCCTTCTTGGATGATTTGTTCTTAATCTCCTCCTCTCTCTTCTGCCTATCCATCCTGTTAAGAAGTGAATAAATGTATTCAGGAATATAGATAACTGAAATCCCTTTTACCCTGTATTTATTTAATATGATGAGAAAAGACATAGTAAACAATTCCAAGCATGTATTTTATCTCTGGAACTTACAAATACAACATAGTATATAATGTTTTAGCAACAGGAAATTTAGGATACCTCACAAATTGTGAGAAGAAACTCATTAATTTATAAAAAGGACTAGTGGAGTTTCTATGGATATGAAACAAACAATAGAAAAAATTATTTGAACATATATAAACTCAAGAAGGTTCATTCAATTTGGATGGAATGACCAGAAATTTAAGTAAGCTATGTATGAAAAATAGAATAACTAAGAAATGGAACTTAAAATCACCACTATATAAAATGAATGGCATCAACAAACTTCAGAAAGAAGGGAAACAAAACAAGATCATGTCAAAAATATATTTATACTATCAGATACAAAAAAAAAAAAAGAAGAGAGGATATAATAGGTTTATTACTTTATTTAAATATTAACAGTGAAAACTTATAGTTCAAATTGAAAATTGGGCGTACCTTCTCTGAACCAAACGAATAAAGTGCTGGGGTGGAACAAACGCACGCTCCATATCAACAAGTGCAACAACCATTTTCTTTGCATCGTTCTTAAAACTCTCCAATGCAGTAGTAGCAATTGCAACAACCTGGGTTAAAAGCACAATGTCAGACACAAGTACTGGTACTGAGAAGCATAAACAAGCAAATGTTATTTTGGGAAAATTGAACACATTTTACAGTAACTAGAAAAAACCACCTCTCTCTTAAAAGGAGGATATCTACCAAGCCCAGGTGTAGCATTTGCTGACGCTGAAACTATATCAACAAGCACACGATGAACCTGTATCCACAGTAAGTAGTTAGATGGTGGCACAAATTTGGTTTCCAAAGTGGAAGACGATGCATTATACAATAGCACACAAAAATTAATAATGTGCAGTCATACCTCATCAACACAAAGACGTGATGGTTCTTTCGCCATCTCTAATACAGTTTTTATCAAAGACCGCAGTCCTTTTTCTGGAGATATAAGATAAGGTTGGTAACCATCTGCTTCTAGCACAATCTGATACAAAATTTCATGGTCATCATAGAATGATAGGAAATAACCAAATGGATTAGCAGTAAAATACGAATGCATACCCTCTTGACGTTATTTATATCAAAATGTCTGTCTAGAGGAAGCTGCTTGATTCTATTAGGAAAGTTACCTTCGAAACTTGCCACCACTTTCCACCCACTACCCTGAATATACACACAGAGAAGCTGATACTATCAGAAATTGCTATTTAAGGTTTGACATCATTACACAGACAATAACTAACATGGCTCATCAATGAGTATTTATGCGTTGACATAACCTTACAAAAGTTTAAGCCTGCGACAATGTCACTTAATATGCAATTACGACTAATAAAATAAACAGAACTTTCAATAAGATGACAAACAAAGAGGATGAAAAATCAATGCTGCATCAGTATAATGCTCAGAGATTTTTCAATAGAAGATAGGCAATATCATTGCCACGTTAAAAACAACGGAACCCAGTTATACTTTTTGATCTTGGTTATGGATTATCACCTCTCCGGTCATGATATGTTGAAGAAATTTGTCCTCAAATTCACGGCAAAGTTCCAAAGCCAAAGCCCTTGTACCTTCAGAACTACTAACCATAGATTCTCCGAGCCTTACCAATTCATCTTGCACAATCTGAGATTTTCCCTGAAGCCTGCAAAGTGGTAATATTGTCCATAATTATGCAGATACCAAATTACCAAGGCTGCAATAATAGTACAACAAAAGAGATGGAATTTTTATGCGGAGAGCCTTCATTTGCTGATAATGAAATGGATTCAATACAACAGACAATATTCATGTCTCTTGGTTCTTAAGTTCTTGCACATGTGAAACAGATTAAATCTTGTTTCACATAGGAAACTGATTGATTCCAGATATAAAAATACAACACTGTATAAAAATAAGTTGAAAGAATCAAAGAAATGGCATCCAAATCTCAGAAATAGCATGGACCATGTTAGAAAAATAAAACTCAAAATCCAAAACTGATTATGGAAATTCTAACGAGTATCACCAATACACTGTTAGTTTTCATTTGCCCAAATCAGAGCTCATATATGATATAACAAAAGTTTCTAAATTAGTTCATAAAATTTATATCAGATTATATTTACTAAAAAATAAGTACGATTCTTTGTTTCTTATCCAGTGGATAACACAACTAAAATCTCTTTCTGGTGTTCTGATGAGCAGCACGCATACATTTTATTCATGTAAAAAGTGGAATCCCATATTACTTGACTTCATAGTTACAAAATAATACGAAGTATTTAACTAGGGGTATAGGCCCCGAAACGTTGATGTGGTTTCATTATGCTAGTGTACTTGGGTTAAGTCCACAATCACTTAATTGAATACCACTATGTTACATTATTTCAAGAGTAATTTAACTTTCTGAATAACACAATCTACAAATGTTTTATGTATTGAAGCTACAGTTCAGATGCAATTCGACCTGTTTGATTTTTAACTATGTATTATAATTTACTCATTTGACACCATAGAAATATAAATGTTAACTCAGATACCATCGTTCATTAGTAAACTGGTCAAAATAGCCACTATAGTAGCACCTGCTCAACAGTAATTGTGCTAAAAGATTTTAATTGTGCAGTAAATTTTGCACAAAAACCAATAGAGAGTAAATAAAATAATGGGAAAAAAGCACTTTTACCCTGATAAAAGGCTTGGAAGCCTGATTTTCATACGGCTACGGATTCGATGAGCTAGAGTTTCAACCAAAGCTAATCTACCAAGCTTACTTTGAGGAGCTCCGGTCAATATAGATTTTAAGCTTTCACTCTCGGCCCGCCAAGCAGTTTCTAACGAGTTATCAGATCCCACACTTCCTGACTGTGCTGAAGCAATGGAAACTGACTTACCAATCAGAGCAACCCAAGGAATATCGGCTGCACTTCGAGGCCCTTGACCCAAAAGAAGTGCTTGACAAGCAGCAAGGACTTTAGGATCTGCAGATGCCTGGTCAACTTTGCTTATAACACCAATCGTCCTTGTACCTATGTTAAAAAGACAAAGATCAATTTACAACTCAAACAGCAGAGAAAAGTGGTAAAAAACTGAAAAAAGGCCTGGAGCTATATATTAATCAGATGAACAAACTTCAACCCATTTACATACTAATGGGTTGATATGCAGTTTCTCCTCTCTAACAGGACAAGCAGGTAGATAAAAAAAAAAAGGCCAAGAGGGCCAGAGGGAAATTCAATGCATATAACCTCCTACATCATATGATTGGAAAAGGGGACACTATTGCCTAAGGAAAACATAAATTCCATGAACATATTATTAACACCATAACTATTATACCACAATTGAAGTTCTAGGAAAAAAGCATTATGCATCAACCCAAGATGGCACGTTTTAACCCATTGTAAACAATTACAACCCTCCCAACCTGCCCATTGACAGACCTCTAGAACTAATATATAACAAATGGATTGAAAGGACAAAAAGTGATCTCACATTCCCCATCATATTCCTTCGCAATTTTCAGAGCTTTAGCAGAGGAAACTTCTGGTGCCTGAGCAGCTGGTATTACAACCAACAAAATTGCATCATTGTGTTGAGCGTATTCACTCTGCATGAATACTGAGTTGTCAGCTCATCATTTGTGAAAACTAATAATAAGTTGTTAATTCATCTTTTGCTGAAGTATCTACATCTATATATACATATATATATATATATAATAGACTGGAAGAATTCCTGTAGATAATACTAATAATACAACATTTAATTTTGTTATCATCTACCAAGCTTTACAAAATTGTGCTTCTATATGCATACGAATAGTCAGCATATAGCATATAGGTCATTAAGATAGTTACAAATAAATCATCAAGATTATAACGAGAATACGGGACTAAATAATACTGAAACAGAAACAACTAAATAGCAACGCACCAAAGAATCATCAAGATTTCCTTTCTCAGCTCCAGGCAGATCAATCAACTTTAAAGGAGGAGCTACAAACCAACAAGAACCAATTAAAAACGTATACAATACAAGATAAAACATAATAGCCATTAGTAACAAATGTAGGGGACGTTTGGTTTAAAGAGATAGATCACTGTGGTTTTAGACGTTTATAGAAATGAGAGTGGGAAGTTTAGACCCACCAAAGGTGATCTGTTTTGTCTACAATTGTGGATTCAATTCCCATGATGAAAATACAAGCTATCAACCAAACAATTAAATGACTGAATGAGTAATGAAACCCATTCCCTCATTCCTATATTCACCAACCAAACACCCCCTTTAACCTCACGGAAGGAAGGATGCAGGCACTTATCACCATTGATGTGAATGACAGATAAAGCTATGCTTAAGTGACAGTATTACATATATGTCATGGATGATAATTTTTATAACAAACTGATAAAGTGTGGACGTGTGGACAAGTAAATGACAATTTAGTCGCTAGCAAATTCTATGTAAACTATAAAATTTCTGATCAATGATTCTAAAAACATTTTGAATCAAAAAAATAAAAGCCACTTCTAGTTTTGAACTAAATATTGAACAGACTCCTCTATCGATAATGTCCTTAGGAAAGTATTAAAGAATGCAGCTACCAATCTACCATCCCATGTTAATTGCCAAAAAAAAAAAATAGTAGTGATGATCCATTGATTTATGCAATCAAATATTTAAAAAATTTAGTCCAGAATTGCTTTAAACTATGTAACTATACATGCCAAAAACTTCTCACTAAACAATCTAAAAAATTGATTCATTTCAGGGAAAATGGTTTTTATACGACTTTTTGGTTAAGTCAACACAATTAAGATATATCAAAGTCAAGATTATATGAGGATATCAAAGGTCAAAAAAAGAGCATGACTACATCATGAGTTATAGCTCCATCATCATGAGATTAACTTAACAGAGAGCAGAGATAATATACATCATATAAAGGTTAATTACGGTTAAAAAAAAACATATTTGGACTAACCTGTACTCGTTTTAAGCTTCAGATATATTTCATCACGGCTCTTGCTTGAAGTTTTAGTAAGTCTGTCTTGTAAAGAACGCAGAAGAGCACCTATAATCAGGTAAATGGATGTCATTATTTAAAATGCCAACTTACAAACATAAACCAGTATAATTCTAGCTAAGCTCCATTCTAGCATATCCAACAATCTTATATCGTAAAATACAAGGGTGTCATATGAAAATACTCACTTGCAGACACCGATTGGGATTTATTATCAATCTGCAAAACAATTGCTTTGTTGCTTAGATTTTCATCCCTATTTAAGTCGATACATATAGGCGCACGGGTAGCCCCACCTTCACCAGTCGGCTGTAAAACAAAAACTCAACCTAGTAATTCAAATCTTCCGATATACACTTTCACTTTAACAGTAAATAAAGAACTCGTTTTTACGTCCTAACATCGGTCCTAATATAAATATCGAAAAACCTAAGCAAATAATCAATCCATTGTTCGTACCAAAACAGGATGTCCAATTAAACTGTTCAAAACCGCCGATTTTCCTGCACCCTGAACAATTATTTATTTTATTTTTTTCAATCATCAGAAAATTATGCCGAAAAAATTAAATAAAACTCAAATAATAATTAAGAAGCTAACTAACCGTGTTACCAAGAGCAACAACATTTAAAAAAGTGGAACCAACGCCACGACCACGTCTTGAATTTTGATTTTGATTTTGATCATCAACTATTATATCTTCGTCATTAAGTAAAGCAGCCGCCTGCCGCATCGATTCCGATAACTCTACCAGTTCTACTATCGCTTCCATTAGCTTATATATATATATATGTACTTGGAAACAGAAAATAACAATTCAGGTATTCCAATTCAGGTAATAATGATAAATATCTAATAAGGAGGATGGATCAGTGAGGTTTTTTGAGTGTGTATGTGTGTTTTAAGTCAAAAAACCACCCTGAATAATAATAATAAAAAGGTTATGAAGGGATTTAGAGAGGTTTTAATAATTAAAAGAAGGAAGATAAATCTTTAGTTTCCAGTTTGATTTGGTTTGATTTGAATTGGTTTGGTTATTAATTATGGAAATAGGGAGATGGTGGCGGTGACAACTATCTTAGACCAACGACCAATCTCCCTTTCCTTTTTTCAATCTTCTCTTCCTTCTTCTTTCTTTACAATCCACCTTAATGGGATGTAGACATCTTTTCCTTGGACTTCTTTTATACGAGTTCTATATTATTACTAGGTCTTTTAGTCCTACGATATACGGTTATTTAAAAATATTGTTTTAGTTATATGAATATTTATAATAATTTTTAATAACTATACATTATTTAGGCATGTACATATAAATCTATATTATCATTAAATGAAAATTTTTACATTTATTGAAATAGATAAATTCAAAATATAACTCTTATTATTTATAAAAATCTTTACATTTATATAAAAACATACGTTATCAAATATTCATATTAACTATCACATATTATACTTCATGCAATACTAATGAACATAAAATGAAGTTAAAATGTAAATATAATGTAAAATCATAACGATCTTTTATTTTTTGCAAAGTGATATGTGACTTATTAGAATTTATCACTCTTTCAAAGAAAATAGTTTCATAAAACTTACTTAATCAAATAATAAAATTCATAAAAGTTGGAAAGCTTTAATTAGATATAGTTAGAAACCAAATTCAAATTATAATTAGATTACAAAGAACAAACCTATGATTCAAATTACGTTGAATTCACCTAGTAATTGATAATAGTTTTTATAAAACGTAAAATCACCACCACGAAAAGGATAAAAAACTATATTACAATGTGATATATAATATTGGTTATATTGGATAGTAAAATTAAGAAATAAATAATTTGAAAACCGAATATTTTCCAAATTTAAAAATAGATTTTAAATTCATACGGTTTCTATTATGATATAGAATGTGAGTTTTTTACTTTTATTTTTGTAAGATTTTGTTTATATATAGATTTTATTTTTATTTAATTTAATAGTTTTAGATAATATAATTTTGTAGATTTATATATTGTAAAAAAATATAGAGATGCCACATACGTTATCATCGTGGTATCTCGCTTAATTAATTGTTCACTGATACTGTTTTTGTTAATCACGACATCGAACGCATTGTCAATGGTATCCGCTGCAACGCACGGGTACCATGCTAGTATATATATATATATATATAGGGCAAGTTTGGTTGGCATAATTTTTTTTTAAGTAATTGGAATTTTTAAAGGAATTGTAATTTGATAAAATTGAAATAATGGATTAAAATATGATGGAATTGAAATTTGACTGAATTATAATCTTTTGTGTGTAGTTGATTAGAAATAAATAGAATTCATAATACTAATTACAAAAATAGTAATAATATAAAATATGAAATATATATTTTTTAATTAGTAATATTAATACTTTTTACAAAAGAAAAAAATTATATCAAAATATTATTAAATTTTATTCAATAATAATTTTTTTATAGAATAATATTAAATTGTATAAGCTAAAGTTAGTTTTTTAATAAGAATTTTTTTATAAATAGTAATAAATTTTTATAAAAGTAATAAACTTTTTTTATACAATAATATTATAACTTATAAATAATTATATAAATATTATTTATAACTTTGTAAAATAATGTTTTTTTAAATTTATATATATATATTATTAATTTTTTTTATAAAATAACAATTTTTTAATAATATTAAACTTTACAAGCTAAAACTAAATTTTTATATAAAAATGACTTTAATAAGTAGTAATAAACTTTATAAGTATTAATATTTTTTTATAAAATTGTAAATACTTTTTAACTGATACGAAGTAATTATTAGCAATAATATTAATAATGTAATAATAATAATAATAATAAAAGTTTTATAAATATAATAATATTAATAGTAATAATATTGATGATAAACATAGTTTTGAAATATGTATAATAATTTTAATAATTAAAGAATAATCATAAAAGATTTAGTTTCATCAAAATTTGAATTATAATGGAATTTCAAACTTTCCATCAAAATGTGAAAGAATCTTGAATTTCATTAAATGATGGAATTTGAAGGAATCTAATTCCAATTTCATGTGAACCAAACAACTAATGAAATGGAATCTGTTCCGTCAACCAAACAGGATATGGAATGGAATTCAGATTCCAATTCCATCGAATTCCTTGTAATTTTGCTAACCAAACACCCCCTATTTTTTTTTACAACCGTTAATTGTAAGTCAAAGTTAGAGGATTCATGTCACTTGGATTATAATCAAGGGCTAAAATTCAAAGTTGATCATTGAATCTTGACCACCGATTTTAATTCAAGAGTCGAGATTTCCCTAACTTGGCTCAAATTAGGGAGGTAATTTGGGAGAATCTTCATCCTTTTACAACAACTGGGTTGAAGAACTCGTAACTTAGTAAAATGGAAGTCTAAGTGTTTTTAAAAACTCGGATCGAAATCGAAAAAATTAGATTGGATTTTTCATATAAAAAGATAATAAAATTTGAGACTATATGGAACAAATTTCAAACGTAAATATAATTGTTTAAACATATTAACATCATATTTTAAAGTTCAAACTTAATTGTTTATAAACATAAACTTAAGCCAATTTAAAACTTTATTAAAAGTTTTCAATAAAAAGAAATATAAAATTGACCAAATTTGACGAGAGTTTTGACTCCAGTCGGACGAGTTTTTAATGAGTCGGTCGAGTTTGACCAAAGTTGACCTAAGTCTTGACCGTTGACCAAGTTTTAGTCTGATTCAGCTAAACCTGACTCGTGAAGGAGCTAACTCGGAGTCCAAGTCCGAGTTCCCGGCCGAATTTTACAACACTGAACAATAGTATGCAAGATTTATTGAAAAGTATGTGAGTATACACATCAATAATCCAGGTTAATTGGCTACCATGTGATGATATACCCATACGGAGCTCTAGCTCCGTATCCGAAGCCAAAGCAGAATACAAAGTCACCTTCGTACAGGTAAAGTGATTTATACACATAACGGAGCTCGACCTCCGTTCAACATAATCATTCTGGAGCTCTAAAGGAAATAATTACCTAGCTCCGAGGATATATACAACAAAGGATAGATACAATCTATTCCATAATTAATCTATTAAATATATATCGAAGCTCCGATATACTCGGACACGGCTTGATAACAAAATTACCACAAATCTCCTCAAGAAGGAAACAAGATATTCACAAAGGAGGAAGAGATTTACCCTAATTCTCTTACCCTCATCTCCAAGTTATCTACCCTCTATATAAATAGAGGAGGAGCCTCACTGCATATTCATATTCATACATACGATTCGTATACATCATACGAATTATACACCAAAACCCTCTCAGGAGTTTATTCGACCTTCGGATAAACCCTAATCAAAACCCTAAGTCGAACGAATCGACTTAGTCATCAAACTATCGTGCGTAAAGCAGTCTCTCCGACCCTCTGACCATAAGGGAATCGCCGATAAACACCCACAACCCAACTCACACCTCCGATTGAACTATAATGCGATTATTTGATCAAACAAATTGGCGCCATCCGTGGGACACTGTTTGTTCTCAAAACCGGACCTACCCACGATCAAAATAAAGCATTATGTCAAACCCAGATTCCCCGTCGACAGAACAAGGGTTGAGAGCTGCCTACGAGCGAGGCAAAGACGGTGACCAGGATTTCACTATCGAAATCGTGAGCCCTTCAAGCATCTGGGAGGACAACGGCCTAACGCTTCTCGCCAAACAGCCACCAGCCAGCGTGATGCGCATGAAAGTGGCAGCAGATGAAGAAGCTAAAACCTACTCCCGAAGGGGGAAAGGCACTAACGGAAGGAGCATGGTCCCTGGGGTGGGAGAGGGTACTACAGAAACCCCTAAATGTCCAGACCAGGATAGCCCTTCGTCTTGGGCATCGGGAAATTCAAAAAGGAACGACGCCCAAAACCTAACCCCAAAGATTAACTCGGCGAACGAAGGTAAAGAAAACCAGCTGTCACCCGGAAAAATCCCAGAGGAAGGCACCGACCCTCAAAAACATACCGAGGCAGTAACGGGTCAGCCAGAGGATCGGGAACAGTTTACCCGACCTACCTACCCTACCCCGTTAATCCGTCACGCCAAGAACTACTAACAAGCGCTACGACCGATAGCATGATACGACCACACCAACTAATATATCTGTCATACTATTACAAAGGGTACCCATATCCGAGTGGGACGACACAACCCCAACTTACAGGATTACTTCCCTTAGCCAGAGGCTGCCCAGTGCAAATACAGGGATCATGGTACTACCCGTATGTGTTTGCAACACCGCAACGTCTCCAGGTGTCCCTTCCGATCGAAGCCAAAGAGGAAGGGACCTCCCCGGCAGAACCAGGGCCTAAGTACAAGGGGTCATGCGCGCAGTTCTCGGAAGAGTTGCGCCTTCATGTGCCACCTGTAAAGTTGTTAGACGCCCACGACCTCCCGTAGTATGATGGTACTTCCGAAGTTAAAAGCTTCCTTCAAAAAATTGATGACACGGCCCACTAGAAGGGATGGGGTGACGCGGAAGTATGTCATGTTATACTTTACCTCCTACACGGAACGGTCAGGATTTGGTTGGAAAGCCAACCAGAGGAAAGTATACACGATGCCAGAAGTTTCAAAACAAAGCTAATGAACGAATTCGGATCCCACCTCCGGACACACGAAATAAAGCAAGAGGAGGGTGAGGAGATATAAGATTTCCTGCAGCTGTATGGAGATCGGACCCGAAACCTAGTGCATTTGTTCGAGCAAGGGAAGGTATCTGGGGCCATACATGGCCTCCGATCAAAAGAACTTTTACGATATCTATGCCCCAGCAAACCATCCAGTTATTTAGACTTAGTCAGCAAATGTCTTGATTGGAAAAGTGCAGAGGATACAGCGGAAAAGGTCATGGCTAAATGGCGGACCCCTACAAAGAAAAACAAGAAGAAAACAGAAGCCGCTGAGGATTCGCAAATGGGAGAATCATCTTCTATTTACAGAATTAACGGCTACAAAAGAACAATAGCCAACCTCCGCAAAACTCCTTCGGAAATCCTTTCAACAGAAGAGATAGCAAAAACATTTGTAAAGCCTATGCCGCTATCAGGAAAAGGAACAAGAAATCTCGATAAGTTTTGTTGCTTCCATAACGGATATGGTCATAGCACAGATTATTGCGGAGAATTATTAAGACAGATAGACGACGCTGCCAGAGAAGACAAGCTGTCGCATCTAGTCTAAAGAACCAGACCGAGCTTCGACGAACCAGAGCCAGAAGAGCACCGAAGAAGGATACTTTCCAGTACATTGATTAAAAAAGGACCAGAACATTATCACTTTGGTGATATGGATGGACAAGGCTCGGTAGACCCCGTACTGATAAAGATCAACATAGGCAGCGTATGCCTCAAAAATACACAAGTTGACACAGGAAGTGGACGCAACATAATCTACGAAAGAAGCTTCCCCCGATTGCCAAAAGGACTGAGAGAGACTATACTACCGCTAAAGAAGGAAGTGGTAGGATTCGCCGGCGAGCAAATTCGCCCATTGGGACAAATATGGTTGGACATTACCATCGGAGGATTCCCATGGCGCAAAACCGTAAGGACTTTGGCAATCGTGATAAGAGCAAAATCACCCTATGACATGCTATTAGGCAGGGAAGGGTTGACGAAGTTTGCAATGATAGTGTCCACCATACACGGCTGCGTACAATACAAGACTCATGGAGGGATGCAGACGATAATTTCCCGGCTGACCAGCAGCACAAAGGGAAAAACCTCCGTGCCCCTGTACAAACGCAACCGAAGGAAAATCCAGAAAGGCCCCAGGGGAAGAGTGAGGCGCACTACAAAAGAAGGGTCCTTCAAAGCAGAAAGTTTAGGAAGCTCCAAAGAAACGGAGAGCAAGGACGACCTCAAGCAAAAGACTTCGGAAGGCATTAAGACCGGGTGGAGCATGATCTCTTCCCCGGGTAAGCCAAATTAAACGAAGCACACAAAGCAGCATAAAAGTAGCAGCTAGGAAAAATACAAATCTATTTTTTGTAACAATCCTCCTGCCATGTACTTACAAGCTCCCAAAATAAATAAAAACGATCGTAATATTATCTTAAATGCGCATAAAATTTAAAATCTTTGAATTGTTAAGGGGACGCCCATAAGACTTTTCAAAACAACCATGAGGTAATAAACCCATGAGGCTAATGCAAAAGTTACTCTTTCCTTATGACCGAAGTACATAAGCATTAGTATGTTAGACATTCCTTCAAAAGGAATGCAAGTACGAGAGACATCATCCTCTTATCAAGTGCACAAGATGGAGCAGCAATGTAACAACCCTCAATTTTCAACTTGGATAACTTACTTATTTTTATCTAGGTATCTAGCCTTAGAGAATTATTAAGAGAAATGACTATCTAGAAATTTAGGGCATGGTGATATTTGCTCTCTAGTTCAATGGTAAGACAAAAGGAGGTTAGTTGCCTTAGAAATGCCATAAAGGATAACTAAAATCATTCAAGAGAATCTCTAACTATAAACTAGTTCAAATTGAACTTGACGAAACTTCAATGAACCAAAAATTTTATTTCAAGAAGTTAAGTTACATAATTAGTAATGTAAGACTCACTAGTTGAGATAATAATCATAAATTTTCACACATGTCCAACAACACAAACACCAAGCTAATTAAAGTACGTTTGAACATAAAAATAAAATTACCAACTCAAAAAGATTTTATTTATAAACTAGTGTGCATGTAAAGTGAGTTTGAATAATAATAAGTATATGTATCTGATATAAATACAAATTCATTTACAATGAGCTAAGTACAAATTAAAACACAAAAATGTACACACACACACACACACACACACATATATATATATATACACATGCACATACGGCACACATTGATAAACATACCCACATGATGTTGCGTTGAAAATACTAGAAAATAAAAGTAACACCTCTATGCATGAACCTAAACTAAATGTACATACACATGCATTATTCAACTACAAATTTAACTCCCACTTTTGAATTTTGAAGGAAAATTTCGGCCCCCCATGCTCACCAAAACCGAACACCCAATAAGGGTGTATATACATGCCTTATTCTTTGTTGTAACACACACATATCCTCACACACTCAACCTCCCATTTCTCTCTCATTCTCTCTCAAAAATTCTGCATCCTTCCCCTTCTTCCTCTCCATTTTCGGCCCAAAGAAAATTTAAAAGGGGTTAAGAAAGGATTAATTCAAGATAGATTTAAGGGTTGATTTGAGCAAGAAATAAGGGTTATATAGAGCTTAAGGGCCACGAAATTTCTGCCCAAAAACCATCTTCAAATCGAGTTCACCAAGGGTATAAATCTTCATCTCTTAGTTTAATCTATCTTGTTCTTGTATATATTCAAGGATTTTTATCAAAAGTTTATGTTTTATTCTTGTTTTCTTTGAAAAACACAGTTGATAAGGGCAAGTTGATAGAATCTTCTTCCTCATGCTCATGCATGTCAAGATCTAGAAGAATGATTCTAGGATTTAACCAGTTAAAGACCCAAAAATGTTGTGTTATGTTAATATCTAATAAAAGTGACTTTTTCCTTGAAAAATGAAGATATATTTTCACATATTCATTAATATATTCTGTGATTTTCAAGAATAAACATATTTTTATGTTTTATGGAAGACTTGTTAGGAGATTTGTTCATAAAATGCCTAGATGGTTACATGCAATCACATTTTTGGATGATTTTTGCAAGAACTAGATTTGTTGAATAAGTTTTGTATAAAATCAGTTTAATATGATGAAGAATGATCTTGTATATGTTTGAAATAAGTGAATATTGATGTTAAAGTGATACAAAAATTTGTAGTGATGGATTTAAGTCTTAATTAAGCTAGAAAGGTCATTGGTGGGTTGATATAATCAAGAACATTCTGACAGAAATAATTTTCTATATTAAATCGGGTGAACTGAACATGTTAGGGCATTTTCAAGAAAAACTATCAAAATAAAAGTTGTAGACAAATGAGTTAAGATTAACCTCCAACTAGAATTACTCAAAAATACTGAACAGAACAAAAGATATGAATTTTCTACTGAAACTGGTCAAAGCTGTTATTTTGTCTAAATATTTTATGAACTTTGACAATTTTTATCTCCTAAACCAAAAGGCTCCAGCAGGTCATGTTTGGTGGAAAGTAATTTCAATGCGTCATGAATTTAAAACAAAATCATGGGACTTTTCTAACAATCAGAACATCAAGAACTTTTATAAAACTTCTGATGTCGCAAGCAGTGCCCATTCGGGACAATTTGTGTTTGGATAATTTTTAAGGACACCATAAATCATCTAAAAATTCACCAAAAATTCACAAAAATACTAGATACATATAAGTCACTGTGTAAAATTCATGAAGGTCCAAATAATTCGGCTTGACCCAAAATTAGTAGCCAACATTTCATAAAAATCTGAATTAAAAACAGAAAATTTGAAAGGAAACTAACCATTTGTATAATGGGCTAAAAGATGGACTAAAGACCATAATGGGCTAACCCGGCCCAAATACTAAACCCATAGAACCATAAATCAGTAGGCCCACTTGGCCCAACAAACCATAAAGTCCAATAACCAGTATGACCCATTAAGCGCATAACCCAAATAAGGTTAAGTCCAATAACCAAATTAAGCCCAAGTCACTTAAAAACCCATCACCTTTTGGCCCAAATGATAATGGCCCATAACACTTAAATGAATTTCGTGAGATAAGTGTAATGAAAATAAAACAAAGATAATTAAGTGAGATAGGCATAAGTAATTATGTTAACCAAGCTATATATTGATATCACAAATGCTAATTCGCGCTAAAATCGGTTACAAAACAAATGATGAATAATGATAACATAACTTAATATGGCATTTCTATATGATAACCTAATATATCAAGTGTAACCACAAATGAAGCCAAGTTTCCGAAAATCTAACAACTTATCGCATGTAATGAAAGTAACCTTTTACACCATCAATCTCTATAACCAAAACGATGTGAGTGTTACCAATATACTTGGATCCCACAATTGATAGCAACATAATGAAAATGACATTTCTAAGTAATGGCTTAAGATAGGAACTTACGTATATTATAACTATCGTAGGGATAGTCTTGGCTTGAAATATGATGGAGGAACATAATGGATATATGGTCAAGGAAGCTATAGATGGGAAGTACCCATTTTGGATAGATGAGTATAATATGCGGCATATCAAGGTGAGTCATAGCCCCTTTTCAAACTATTTTATGTGTTTAACTATCGGGGTGAAAAGCATGATATATAAATGAAATTGCTTTCTATATATTTATGAAATGATTCTTGATGTTATGATTTGAAATGAAGTTATATCGTATGTTCAATGTGATAAATGTTATATGATGAGCTTGAGTTCTGTCAACCCTTTTCTTTCGGTACACTACTATTTACTCCGAAAGTGGAGGCCTGTAGTTAGATAGTTGCGCAACTAGGTTTCGTCCACCCACCCGGAGCGTAACGGTGGAAGGTTGGTTGCCTTTGTGACGACCTTCTCTTCCAGTCCGACCAGAGCGGTGTTCTAGCTACCTTAAATTAAATGGTCGTCTCCATGGCGCGACCCTACTTATAAATAAAGCACTTGATTGACAGCTTGTGCTATGAAATGAAATAGTAGATAATTTGGACATGAAAATGGTAGTAGTAGTGGCTCAAGCATTTACTCATCAAAAATTACTTGAATTATGCCCTTGTGGCTAAATGAAATTGATATTATTATGGTGAATATTATGAATTGAACATACGGTTTGGGTATTGGACCCTATATGGAATCTTGAAAGTTGTTGAATTTGGTGATAATGGAATATTGATAACCAAATGATTTTGGGTATGATATACGATAAATTGATTGATGTATTTTCTCTCATAATGATTATGATAAATGAGAACTTTATAAGTTGCCATGGATTCTTCCAAGTCTCGAAATGACATTATAGTATTTGGAAAGCTTGATGGTTTGATATGAGAATTTTGTTGGTCTTATGGTTTGGGAAATTTCGAAATGTAAGAATAATATATTTTCTAAGTGTTAAAATGGGCATGTACCAAGATAATATAATAACCTAGACACTCACCAACTACGTTTTCGTAGTTGACACTTTTCCTTCATGCTTTTCAGGAAATAAGCTTAAGCATTGAGGATTTATATGCTTCATGATTATTTGCATTGCACTTTGGAGTGAAAGATCAAACCTTGTGATAGGCAATGGAATCCGCCTTGATCATTGTAGTTTACTATTGCATGTGCTTGTTATTTGGTTCGTGAACTTAATATCCAAGTATGGTGGACGCATTTGTATTTGGAAATTGGTTTACATGTTTGTACATTGTAAATTCTTTTTACCAAATAACACTATGGTGAATGTTATTTATAATCCTTTGTTTTGAATACTCGACTTTCTATACATCTCATTGTTTTGCCTTAGCTGGGGTGTTACAAGCAAGGAGAAAAAGGAAGCCATTCAAACAATCACAACATATTGTTTACAGTCCTCGAGGCCTAATACTATACAAATCAGAAACAGAAGCATTGGGATTAGAGGCTATTTGCTGAATATAAGGATATGTAATATTCCTTAGCGCCTCCTCCGCTTCATCAATCCTACCAGGCCTACCAAGGAAGTTCTCCCTATTGCCCCTAAGGGTAAGAACTCGCTGACTCTCCAGACGCAAAGCAAACAAAGCACGGGCATCAACCCGGTTGGCTTCGATCAACTCGTCAAGACTTTCATCAAACTGTGGGCTTCTCATTAGCATACGGAACACATGCGGTATGACACCAGAGATGATCTGCCGGTTAGCATTCCTGGCATCTTCGAGCTCTGTATCTAGGTGTTCAATCAAGCCAGCAAGCCCCAAAGAAACAAGAGAAGTAATACGCTGGTGCACAACGTCCAGACTTTGGGTAGCCAGGGATAATGCCTCCTGAGAATCTGCTAACTCCCTCTGCAAAGACTCAACCGCCGAGGTAGAAGAAACAGCTCTAAGAGAAGCCAATTCTGATCTATGCTTATCTAAGCTTTCCTCAAGATGGCGCATCCTTGCCACAGTTGCTGAACTTATCATCCCTGAAGCAAAGGATGCTTGGTCGGAAAGTTCAGCAAGTCCTTGAGCAGGCATAGTATCCAACATCACTCTTAGGTGACCAGAGACCATCATATTCAAGCTTTGTCGACAAAGCTGCGGATCAGGCAGTGTCCCAAAGATGGAAGCCCCTACATGAAAGTATATCAGAAAAAAGTGAGCAAAATTAAAGCATTAAACATGAAAATATACAAGGGCTACCTAAACACCACGAAAAGGACTCACCAGTTGAAGGAACCTCGGCAGACGAACTACCAACTACAGCACCAGCCACCCTCGTTGTAGTCGCTCCAGTCTCACCAACTCTCAAATCCCTTTCCCTTGTTGAAGTTGCTTCAGTTTCATCAACTGGCTCCTTCCCAGGCCTCCGCCCGGGATTAGATGCAGCAGCTACAATAACAAAAGTATTAACGCCAATACAAGCATCAACAAAAGGAGTAGCATGAAATAATAACAACATCATTGATACGAGCTAAAATATGGCGTACCTTGTCCAGCGCTAGCCACTGGAGCAATAGCAGTCACAACAGCTTCTTCCCTAATTGGAGGATCCGGGATGATAATATGGGAATCAGAATGGGAAGGACCATCCCCGATACGAGGTCTCTTCGGAGAAGGAGCCTCGACACCAGCAAAGAAAGGCTCTTCCCCGTCGGAGGAAACCCTGGGCCTCCTACCAATCACCATCCCCTAAAGATTCATGGTTATAGCTTCCCTAAGTGTCAACTCTGCACAAAATGTCATATGGGCAATTAGCCATAAATTGAAGATAGCCAACATCAAAAGTAACACAGCTCGTACCTTCGCAACACCAGATGAGCACATGAATATCAGGGGAGCCCTCCCACAATAAAGTAATCACACACAAATATAAAATAACTGTGGGATATGCGACCAGCGCGAAGGGTGACCTTTGTATCTGGTGCACCAAAGGATTCTCCAAAGCAACTCCCTCATAATCATCACCGAGAAGAAATAGGCCAGAATTTAACCTACTCCTATCACATACACTTCTAAAGACTCAATGAACATACTCCTCACTGAAAAACAAAAAACCCGATCACCAATCCAACATATCAGAGTCACCTATGCCAAAAAACAAGCTACCAGGCCTCTCCTCCACCATTGCCCAACCATCACGATTGACCCACCTGAAAAAAATACCTAAATGTACGTACTCCAGGTTCGACCTCATATGCATGACTAATCGCAACAAAAGACATTATCACAGTAATGGCTAAGGGATGAACAGCAGATAGACATAAATCAAAACGATCAAGGATACCTAATAACCAAGGAGATAGGGGGAAACCTAAGGTTGCCACCAGAAAAAGGAGCAGTATACATACCCATAAATCCGGAGGGCGCAACCACTATGGATTCATTCCGGCCGGGTACCCTAATTTCAGGATCACCGGACCGACAATAGCTGCGGCGAAACCATGTAACATCGCCCTCCGTCATCTTTGAATATGTAGTACAGATCGTCCTAAAGTGACGAGGATCCATTGCTTCTTAAGATATCTCTTTTGGAAGATGATAATATACGAGGAGTCGAAAGAAAGAAAAAGAAAATCGGAGACATCAAAATATATAAAAGGATGTGACGGATGGTTTGAAAAATCGGCGCATACCCTAGCCGTCGATTCAAGCCTCCCTCGATATACGCGCGTCCGCATTAAACCATCGAAGGGACAGATACGCAACGACATAAAATGACATATCTACCCTTATAAGATGGCTCCGGAAAGTTGAAAGCATCATCAGCAGATTCAGAGGATTTCATCGAAGCACCAGATTGGGACTCTAGATCCCACCAAAGGTAGTAAGATGATTTTATTTTTTCATTTTTGAAGTCTAACACGATGTTTTACAGATAAAACCTCCCGTTAGACTAGGGGGCTTGATGATATACCCATACGGAGCTCTAGCTCCGTATCCGAAGCCAAAGCAGAATACGAAGTCACCTTCGTACAGGTAAAGTGATTTATACAAATAACGGAGCTCGGCCTCCGTTCAACATAATCATTCCGGAGCTCTAATGGAAATAATTACCTAGCTCCAAAGAGATATACAACAAAGGATGGATACAATCTATTTCGTATTAATCTATTAAATATATATTGAAGCTCTGATATACTCGGACACGGCTTGGTAACAAGATTACCACAAATCTCCTCAAGAAGGACACAAGATATTCACAAAGGAGGAAGAGATTTACCCTAATTTTCTTACCTTCCTCTCCAAGTTATCTACCCTCTATATTAATAGAGGAGGAGCCTCACGGCATATTCAAATTCATACATACGATTCGTATACATCATACGAATTATACACTAAAACCCTCTCACGAGTTTATTTGACCTCCGGATAAACCCTAATCAAAACCCTAAGTCGAACGAATCGACTTAGTCATCAAAGCATCTGGCGTAAAGCGGTCTCTCCAACCCTCTGACCGTAAGGGAATCGCCGATAAACACCCACAACCCAACTCACACCTCCGGTTGAGCCATAGTGCGATTATTTGATCAAACACCATGTAAATGACGGAAAGTATAGTGTTCATCTAGTGACTTAACCCTTTATTTTACATACGAAAGTTTGCAAAAATTTTATAAATATTTTCAATGTCACAGAGTAAATACAGAATAAAAATGCAAACGAAAAAAATAACAAAATCATTAAAGTAATATAAAAGCTAAAGCTATGCTAATATTTCTTTGAAAATCACATTAGTTGTAGTATTTTTAGCGTTTCCATCTTTATCAAATACTAAAACCTTCAAACTTTTTGTACTTTAACTCTTCATAACCATTGTTCGTGACATTTTAAAAGTTTGACCACATTTAGTTAGGTTAATGAAGGATAAATAATTTAATAAATCACACCAGTTTATAAACTTGAAACACAGGTAGTGTTATTACTAGATTTAAACACGTGTTAAATACGTTGGATATTGACATTTTCAAGATAACATAAATTATTAAGTATGTATATTCAAAAGTTAAAAATATTGATAAAATCAAATTAAAAGAATACGAGAGTAAGTATCCGCGCGTTGCGGCGGTGAGATGGTGGGGGTGATAGGTCATAAAGTGTGATACCTAAATGCATTAACCGTACGAGTTTCGCCCTGGGATTTAAAAATTCGTCGAAAGTATATCGAATGACATCTCTAATGAAAGAGCATGAAATTTTAAGAACACCCATATAAATTTTATAATTTATCGATATACGGTTTTTTAGATAAAAGATTTTGAATGAATTGAAGAAATAAATGATTTATAGAAGGGAGAGAAAAAAAATGATTGGTTGAGATTTAAGGAGAGAGAAAGGGTATAATAGTTATTTTATGTAAATATAAAATAGATAAGAGGGCATTTTGAAAAAGTAATTGTTCAAACTTAATATTTAGATAAGGAGAATTTGCTTTATAATATAGTATAGATATAGATATAGATATTATAAAACATTGAATGTATGCCAACTAATTAACCAACATCACTCTAGTAACATTTTCATTGTTGTGAGTTGGAGTGATAAACATTAACTTCTTTTTGTTATTATTATAGATTATCTAAAGAGTGTTTAATTGATAGAAACTTGTAGCATTTATAAAACAATATTGATTTCTTTCACAAATATATTAAAATAATTACTACGTCTATCTTTTGGTGGCCATAAACCGTATCGAACTGTTGTACTGGGACATGTTCGAAAAACAAAATGCTATTATTTATTTGATATTTCTTATTATTTTATACTCTCTCTTTATATATTTATTCTTTTATACTTTTACTTGATTATTGTCACGCGTAATACGCGATTGAACATTTGTAGCTAATGTCATGTTACTTTTTTTTTTAATATTTTATATTAATAGTAAATATAGATTAAAAACATATGAAACGTTGTTGTTGTTACTTTTATTTTCTTCCTAACAATTTATACAATCAATGTAAGGTTTTATGAAATATAAACATTTCATTAATTAGACAAGTATTATGCGAGACAATAATCTATTATGAAATAAATTATATATTTCTCACATGATTGTGTAAGATTTTTGATTGATTATATATGTGAGATTTTAATTAATTATAATTTTTGAATATGAAAATAGAGTTTATTATATTTATTGGCAAAATTGGTTATTATAGGTGATTGATTTTGATCCAAAAAAAGTCCTATACATATTCTACTAATAAATTTTTAATATAAAAAATAGAGTTTGTTATATTTAACTTTACATCGTCATCTTATAAGAGGACATAAAGTGGTGATGCGGGTTGGCCTAATACCGCCGGCTACACCGTTGCTGGTATCGACGGGTAAGGGTAGCGGGTTAGTGGGAGGGTATATAACCCGATGGTGATAAATGGAGGGAGAAGGGGGAGGAGACGTTGGGAGGTGGGTGATGAACGATCATTTTGTGATAAAAACCCTATCAAAAGGCCTCATTTCTATGTCTTAAATGAGTTAATATTCTGGAACTATCGGTAATTAATAGATTCGATGTTTACGCAGGTTCATGGAAGATGCAAATGAGGGTAAATGGCATCAAGTGACTCAAGATGAAGGCCTATGAAGTTACAAGACATAAGGAGGTGATTCGGGAGCCGAATGAAGCAATACGAGCATCAACAGTAGCTGCCAGCGCCATTGGGAGCCCATCCAGCCCATCCGTTCGGTGGCCTAGTTCAGCAACCGACCTAAATCACTATTTAAGCCGAACCGGCCCTCAAAACCCTGGGAAGGAGCCGATTCAGCAGCCCTAGCCACCCATATTCAACCCTAGGTCAACTTTGCAAATTCCAATGAGGTTTTGGAGCTTCTAACACCTTCCGATCTTCATCCTCGACCTAGATCTATCCTTTTACTTTACTTTCAGTTAGTAAACAATGTCTTTCAGGGGATTGTCGAATGAGTCCATGTCAGGGTTAAGGACTTAGAATTTTAGACTGAGTTTGTTGTGCTTGATTCGGTAAGTGAGGTAGTGACACCCCTAATCTTAAGCCGACCATTTCTGCACGCTGCGGATGTTGTCATCCATGTTCTTAAACGTGAAATATCTTTGTCAAATGGTCAAATGAGAGTCAAATTGCATGTCTTAAACTCTAGGGATGTCAACTATGATGAAATGTATATGAATGTGGAGGTTAGGAGTGACGGGAGACCATTAGAGATAGACGACTACGTCAGAAAGGTACGTAGATTTTGGTATCATGAGGGCCTAGATTTCTCGAGACCACATAGGATAGGATTGTGCGTGCTTTATAGAGAAACTAACATTAAAGATTTGGAAGAAATGTTAGAAGAGGCAGAGAAGAATATAGATAGGGGAAACAGATTGTTAGCCGGAATAGATAGGTTTCTAGACAATTTAGGTTGGAATGACGTAAAAGATCGGCCAATATCCGAGTATAACCCTTATTTGTCAACCACAGCCTTAGGTAACCCCACAATCTTTCAAGCGTATTGTTCGATATGCAATATAGGAAGTCATGCGTTCATAGACGTACAACCTTAGGTAACCCTACAATCAGTAGTGAAGTTTGGTTTAAAAAATCTTGTACTCAAGAATTGAGTATATAATAATTTGAGATATATTATGTTGAAAAACCCATTAATTTTGAGAATCTTTTGCCGACTTAAGGACCTATCTTTGGGGAAGATCTCCTTTTATTTCATAACTTAAATTTAATTTTATTTAGATACATGATGACTCATGGTGAGATCTCACCTAAACAAACCCTAAATTTGTATATATATGAACCGATGGAGGTATGGAGAGATAGAGGAAGGCAACGAGACTTAAGATCCCCATTTCTTTTATAACTTAGATCGAAGCTAATATATATATATATATATAATCGGATTATAAGGATAGAAGAGAGAAGAGATCGACGCCTAGACAGAGATCTATTTGATTTTCAACGAGGCTTCTAGAGGGAAAGAAAGTAATGAGGCTGTGAGTGGGGCCTTGCCGAGGTAAAGATAAGAAAAAGAGAAAGAAAGGATACTAGCGAGTCTTCAATCAAGGAAGGAAGAGAGCGAACCTTCAGAGAAGGTAGCGAACTCTCATTCCTTAGTGATGCTTCGAGTGGATCGAGCATAAGCTAGGCTTAATGAATTTAAATATATAAATAGAACCTTAAAATAAATAAAAGGAAAGGTAGAAGCTGGAAGAGACCCATTTAACCATTTTATAGCAAATCATTCAACTACTAACTCTTAGGTCTTGTTCTTGTTGAATCATTGAATACTTTCTCTAGATCTTTACATGCATGAACATGTGAGATAAGGATCTATCAACTTTGCCCTCATTGAGTTTAAATTAAGAAGAAAATCAAAGAAGAGCATGATTTTTGATAAAGATCTTTTAGTATATACACATACAAGATAGATTAAACAAAGAGATGGAGATTTATACCCTTCTTGAACTCGGTTTTGAAGATGATTTTATGCAGAAAATTTTGTGGCCTATATACTCCATACAACCCTTATTCCAAGATTGAAATAACCCTTAAACCTATCTTGAATTAATCCTTGCTTAACCTTTTTTAAATCCTTATTATTATTATTGTTTAGATATCATTTTTGCTTTCTTTTTCTTGCTTTTTCCTCCTAGGCCGTATATGATGAAGGAAAAGAGGAGAGAAAAGAGTTTTTGAGAGAGAAGTGAATATGTGTGTGCGTTGGGAAGAGAAAGAAGTGATGGAAGAGTGTAAAGTGTGAGTTGGAGTGTAAGAGTTTGTCTTGAAAGTATGGAGAATAAAGTCCTAGCTAAATTTTGATTGGGTGAAAGATTTTGGGGTGGGGGGGGGGGCGTATATTTGTGTTCAAATTTTGAAGGTGGGAGTGTAATTTTGTTAGTTGTATTTGTATATATGTATATGATGTATGTATATGTACTTAAATGTATAAGTACATGCATGCAGAAGTACTTAATGTACTAGTAAGCTTTTGTGGTACAAAGATGTTTTCCCCACATACATATATATGTATATATCCGTATATATATATGTATGTATATATATATATATATTTATGCCTTTGATTTGTCACTTGACTCATTAGTTATGAACTAGTATTTATTTTACACATATATAGATATACTTATTATTGTTCAAGCACTTTTATGTAAATAATAGTTTGTAAATATACTTTAAGATGGTTTTCATATATATATATATATCTGTGTGTTTACATATACTTTAATTTGTTTGATGATTAAATTTTTGGATATTTATAAGTTTTTTTTATTGTTATCACAACTTGTGAGTCTTGTATAATTATTTTTATAACTTAACTTCTCGAAACAAAGTTTTTGGTTCATTGACGTTTCGTCAAGTTCAATTAGAATTAATTTATAGCTTGAGATTGTCTTGAATGATTATAGTTATTGTTTATGGAAAATCTAAGATAGCTAGTCATCTATGGTATCTCATTGAACTAGAGGGCAATTATCACTATGCCTTAGATGGCTAGAAGAGCAAATCTCTTAATAAACCTCTAAAGATAGATACCTAGATAAATCCAAGTAGATTGTCCTAGTCAGAAATTGAGGGTTGTTACATCATTACCTTCTTAACAAGAACTTCGTCCTCGAAGTTTGATCGTCATATGGTAGTAAGAAAGAATAAATTGACGATATGATAGCTTCTTAGGGACGTATAAAATGTGAGAGTTCAACTAGGTTTCATCCTGACCTTTTTAGTTACTTAAAATCTTTTGATATTCGTAGTTGTCGGCATCTGGTGCCCTAACATTTATCGTGATTAGAAACTTCAAAAAGTCACGAATGTCACTCGCTTCTTGAGACAACTTGAGATTAATCGTATGAAATCGTTGTGGGCTGTCCATCTTGCCTAGATGAATGCTAAATAATGGGATGATGATAAGAATATCAATACGGAGGTGTAAAATGAGCAAACGGTTTGAAATGTGAGTTACAATAAAAACGATAAGGAACGTTGGAATATCGATCGTTGATGGCTACTCATTTCTCATCGTCAGTTTGTGTACTTTCCTTTTCCACCGATACATTCAAACACTTGGCGTCAAGACCAGCCTCATCATCTTGGTAGTGTTTGTCCAGTTCTACTTCAAGCATTTCCTTCAGGGCATTGACAATCCTTGGATCTTCTTTTATCTTCTTGTATTCCAACAGTGTCAAGCCAAGGAGTTGTGCGTCAGTTACATCAACAAGAGGGGTTGGAAGATTTTTTCTTGATTCAAATTGATTTGCCTTCATTTTTTTCTTCCTCTCCTTGACCAGATACCCAACCCTTGCTAATTTTTGACTTTCGCTTTCAGTAACTGGAGGCAATTGATCAACATTGCCAGTTTCCAACATGGGTGCATCGGTGGCAGGTTCCTTCGAGTCATCAGTTGCAATGGCCTTTCCTTTGTCCACATTCCCCCTAACCACATCATTAAAAGATTCAATTACCTGCTTACCAGCCTTAGTACTGGTAGCAACAACCATCTCCTTCCCTGCACCTGAAGCTTCAACAAGAGTGCGAGGGGCACGAACAGATCTTTCCCCCTTGGCAGCATCTAGTCCTTGCCTAATAGCTTCAAAATCGGCATGACTGGAGGGCAATCGATCTAGAGGCTGCCACGATTTCATGTTCTTGCACTCTTTGAAGACTCCACATAACATGCGAACTGTCCTCCATAGATGATTTATTTCTTGAGATTGAGTCATGACATTTCCACAAGTGGTGTCTTGACTCTTTTGAATTGCTTGAAGTATACTTAAATCATCTGGGGAGAGCCCAATTGATGGTGCTTCCTTGCCAAGTTCTTCCTTTTCTTTCCCAGCTTCAGTGGTCAGTTTTTCAATATCCGATTGTGATCAGATACCTTGCTGGCTAATGTATCCAGACTGTACCTCAACTGATTGATCTCAGATGTTTTGGGGGTGAGATCAACATGGGGCGCTGCAGTCTTGGTGATCTCAGATATCACCCTTTCTATCAAATTGTTCTCCCTTTCAGCCAAGGTATTTTCAATCCTCTGACCAACTGAAGTGGCCAACTGGTTGCCAAGCTCAACAACATCCAGACCAGGCTTTTCAACAAGTAGTTTGACCTGTCTTTCCAATTCGTTCAACTCAACCTCTGACGATCTGACAGTGTTATTCAGCAGGTTGGTGATGGATATGTGTACTTTAGATTGAGTTAGGTCAAAAGCTTCTTTTAAAGAAGTAGCCAATGAATTGCAGCTGATGACCAACTCGTTGAGCTTCTTGAATACCAAGTCCTCATTGCCAGAGAACTTGTTAATCCCCAAATCAACCACCCTTACATTTGTGATGTGATCCTTGTGGTATTTGGAGAGGGACTTGGTATTCTTGTCTAGTGTCTTTTGAATATCCTCCACCCTTGTTAAAAGGTTTGAGATATTGGTTTGGAAAGACACGAACTGGCTGTCCAGTGACGGAGGGGAAGGTGCCACTGGACCTGCTCGGAATGCAACAGATACAACTGGAGGAGGTACATGAAGTGAAGGTTCTCCAGTTGTTGTTGCAGCAGCTGAAGGAAGAGAAGTTGTTGATGAAGGAACGGGAAGAGATTCAATGTGACGTTCATGCTGAGAATGCTCAGGTGTGAACGTCGGTGACGGTGGTGTAAGAATGTATCTATTTCTAGGCACATTCATGGAGGAAAGTAGTTGTCGAGTTGCGAATGTTGGAATTTCTTGTAAGGAGGAGAAGTCAAGAGGTGAAACTGAAACTTGTGGTTCTTGGGGTTGACCAAGGAGAGAAGGGAGCTGATCAAGTACAGTTGCATCAGCCATCTCCTGGTCAGATTCAGTCTCAGATGAATCCGAAGACTCAAGCTGAAACTCACCCTCATTTATGCCAAGATCCATAAATGTTGGGGGTGGCTGAACAGGTTGTTCAGACTCCTGATGACCAGTTTGAGTTTCCTCAATGGTTTTGGAACCATTGATACCTAAGGGGAGATCTCCAGTTTCTGCAACAGTCACAACATCTGCAGACGAACTAGTGGGTCCCTCATTATTTTGAGGCCCACCCAGTTGCCTTTCTGACTCACCTGGTGGTGGTGCATCAGTTCTAGAAAATGCCAGTAGCATTCTTGGGGAAATCTGGACTTCATCAGAAGTGGACACAAGGTGGTCCAGATTTCTTAATAATTCTGGCACAGAGTATAAGGATTGTGTGTTGTTGTACTCTTCTCTACCCAGAACTAGTATGAAACAAAGGGATAGAAATCGCGAGAATGGGATACAAGGACCCCTGTTGCCTTTCAACTTAAACACCAGGCTTCTGAATAGGATGTTTGCGAAATCCACCCTCAGTCTATTCCATAGGCAGTATGCCATCTCTGCCTGGAAAGAGTTTATCTGGTCCAATCCACCAGAACTCCCACCTAAATTTTCCACCAAATGGACCATGAAGTACTTCCAGGAAGGTGAAAGCCCTCTCATAGTGATTGATCCTTTGGTCTTCAGTGCATCTCCCTCCAAAACTTCTTTATTCCCCATGTCAAGGAAGACCTGACAGAAGTTGATATTAGGGGAAATCACAACTGGACTTTCATCTTGTCTCCAGTAATTGAGGTTAAGGGCCTCCCTCAATGTCTCAGTGGTGATGGTACACGGGACCGACCCATCCTTTAAAGAGAAGGAGATAGATGAGCAGTCATCAGAATTAGAAGCTGTGTACCAGAACTCGCACAAGTAGTCATGAAATAGCTTGTTTGGGTTCAGAGAAAAGGCATCGCTGAGGGGAGAAATCCGAAGAAAGGATTGGATTTTCCCAATGAGAGAGTCAGTGCTTGGAGAGATGCCATTGGATTGTTTGGATTTAATTTTATCAATTTAGAACTAATGGGGGCACCAACAGCACGAGAAACATTCTCTGATGGACTATACTCAACAGTGAGTAGATTCACATCACGGGAACGAGATGAAGAAGATGATGATTTAGGAGCCATTTGAGATATTGGATTTAGGGTTTTGGATTTAAAGAAGAAAGAGAGAAAGGGATCTCGAATTGTGAATGATTGGAAGAGTAAATGAAAGGAATTGCGAGTGAAGTAAATGAGAAAAGTATTTAGTGGGGGTATATATAGGTAATAAAATATTACCAAAATATATACGAAAAGATATTTTAGTCCCCAAATTTTGAAATAGTTTGTAAATATTGATTTTTAGTAATTTTGAGAATTCAAAAATATTTAATACCTCCCATCAAGCATTTAATGCTATGACGGCTGGTATTCCCACTCACCCAGTAACTTCAACAATTCCCATAAAAAGTGCAGTAATTTTCAGCAAAAAGTCTTGACACGTAAGACAGTGACGTTTGTGAGTGCGAGATAAACACTCGAGTAACATCACGTGTCACAAGTATCCACCAAGTAAAACACAACGTTATGAAATCTGGTTGACCACCAGTTTGAGACAAGACCAAACTAGCATACTGAAGAGATTTTCCAGATGCCAGTTTCAACTGAAAGATTCACCAGTTGCATTTTTCAAAATAAAACGAATTTTAATTTGGAAAAATATTTTGAGTCTTTTCCCCCTAAAAATATGATCCATTTGATCAATGACTAGTCTTTGAGTACATCAAGGCGTTCAATCTCCAACCAATCTAGGATCACCTGGACCATCCACAACTGGAGGGCCTCTCCAGTTTAATGAGGATTTAAGCCAGTTCATTGATGAGATGTTTAAAAGTTTTCTCATCAAGAGGTTTTGTAAAAACATCAGCTAACTGTGTATCAGTGGGGATGAAATGTATTGCAATGTCTCTTTTCATAACATGATCACGAATGAAGTGATACCTGATGTCAATATGCTTTGTCTTTGAGTGCATCACTGGGTTGTGAGATATAGCAATTGCACTGGTGTTGTCACAAAAAATTGGGGTTCTTGTGTATTTCATACCATAATCAAGTAACTGGTTTTTGATCCAGAGAATCTGGGCACAGCAACTGGCCGCAGAAATGTATTCTGCCTCAGCAGTGGACATTGAGACCGAAGTCTGCTTCTTACTGGTCCAACTCACCAATTTTCCCCCTAGGAAGTGACAACCACCAGTTGTGGATTTTCTATCAATCTTACAACCTGCATGATCTGAATCTGAATAACCCATTAGATCTAACCCTGACCCTTTGGGATACCAAAGACCAAGGCTAGGGCACCTTTTCAGGTACCTGAAAATGCGTTTAACAGCATGCAAATGTGATTCTTTTGGATTAGCCTGAAATCTGGCACATAGACATGTTGCAAACATTATATCTGGTCGACTGGCAGTTAAATACATCAGTGAACCAACCATTCCACAATATTCCTTTTGGTCCACTGGTTTACCATTTGGGTTAGAGTCCAAATTTAATGGAGCTAAAATAGGTGTGGTTTTTGATGGGATAGAATCATATTTGTATTTTCTTAACAAATCTCTGACATATTTTTCTTGGTTAATAAAAATACCATCCATGGTTTGTTTAATTTATAAACCTAAGAAAAAAGTTAATTCACCCATTAAACTCATCTCATATTCTTGAGACATGATTTTTGAAAACCTTTTACACATTCCATCATCAGTTGACCCAAATATAATATCATCAACATAAATTTGTACCAGTAAAATATTACCTTTTTCTTTCAAGATAAACAAGGTATTATCTATTGCACCTCTTTGAAAACCATTATTGAGAAGATGTTTAGTTAGAGTGTCATACCAGGCTCTTGGGGCTTGACGAAGACCATACAAAGCTTTGTTTAGTCTATATACCCAGTGAGGATGCTTTTCGTTCACGAAACCTGGAGTCTGCTTAACATACACTTCTTCTTCCAACTGTCCATTTAGTGTATTGACTAGGTTGATTTAGCACAACATCAGTGCAAGACACCTGACGATCTTCAACAGATGTGGCAACTGGAGAAGGATCAACCCAAACTACTTCAACTTCTTCATCAGTGTCAACTGGCGTGTTGACATGATTATCTTCAAATAAAGGCATATTTTGAGGAATAGGAGAAGTCTGAACTGGTTCTAACGTTGTTGTGGCACAAACATCTGATCCAGTCACCAGTTTCTGTGGTACATTGAAACTGATGGAGGGATTGAATGAAGTGTCACTGGAGCTTTTCTTTAGTAAAACTGGTTCCAAGTCCTGATGACTGGAAACATCTCTTGGTGTATTGATTGATTGATATACTTGATCAGATACACCAAAATCAACTGGGACAACTGGAGATAAATCAAGGCTTAGTCTTTTATTGATTGCTTCATTAGATTCATCGAATGTGACATGAATTGTCTCATGTACCTTTTGAAGTCTATAATTATAAACTCTATAGGCTTTTCTAATATCTGAATACCCCAGGAAAACACCCTCATCAGCCTTTGCATCGAACTTTCCAAACTGACTGGAATCGTTTAAGATAAACACTGGACAACCAAATACATGGAAATATCCAATATTTGGTTTGCGATTCCTGAGGACTTCATAGGCAGTCTTCCTATGTCTCTTGACATAAATTGACTAATTTTGGGTATGGCAAACTTTCTTGGTATACTTGAGCTCAATTTTCTTGATGGGAGAGATAATTTCACCAAGTGCATCACTTTTTGATCTGATAAATACCACCCAACTGATGAATACCTGGTGTATTCATCAACAACAACTAAAGTGTATCTTTTACTAGCTTTAGTTTGAACATTCACTGGACCAAAAAGATCCATATTAAGCATGTGAAGAGGTTCAGTGATACTGAAGTTTTGTCTGGTCTTGAAACTGGCTCTTTTCTTCTTGCCCATCTCACACCCTGGACATGGCTTCTCCTTTTTAAAGGAAATTAAAGGTATCCTATCCACCAGTTGTTTTCTTGACAACTTATTAATATTTTTGAAATTGAGGTGGGATAACCTTTTATGCCACAGCCAGTTGGTGTCCTCATCTACCTTATCATAGAAACAATGCTCTTTTGGAGCTGGTTCCATGTCCATTATGTACACATTCCCTTTCCTTGGTGCAATCATTACCACTTTCCAATCCTTATTAAATATGGTGCCTTGAGCCATATCAAACAGAACCTTATATCCATCATCACAAAGCTGACTGATACTTATCAGGTTATATTTCAAACCATTAACAAATGCAACTTTTGTGAACTGGACCTGCCCTCTGTCAACTACACCATATCCTTCAGTTTTCCCACTTCCATCATTACCAAATGTCACTGCCGGTCCATCTTGGATAGTGAACTCTTCCAGCAGGGGCTTACATCCGGTTATAGTCCGGCTAGCAGCGCTGTCCAGATACCAGATATTCTTCTTTCGATCGCCCTGCACATCCAAGTGGATAATTAGTTATTTTTGTGAACCCATCTTTTCTTGATGGGTCCACCAGACTTCTCTTGAGAAGTCTCAGGAGATTTACTTGGGTTGGAACTGGAGGCTGGAACTGGAGGATTATTTCTAGCTTCAGGAGTAAAAACAATTGGTTTGATGGGAACAACAACATCCTCCTTTTTTATTCCAGATTTTGCTCCTTTTTGAGCAGATTGATTTTGTTTTTGCTTTTGCTTTAATGGAGGAGTTTTAACAACTTGTTTTTCAACTGAAGAAGATGAAGCTCCTTCCAGATTCTTTATTCTGGCAGTACAACTTTGTACTTGCCTAGACAAATTTTAGATTTCACTCTCCAGTTTTAACAAAAGGTTGTTTTCTTCAGGCGGCTGAACCTTGGACTTGGGCTCAACAAAATTTTGAGTCTTTGGAGTTTTGGGCTCTTTGGACTTTTGAGGTAAAGGATTATCACCAGTTTCCTTTTTAACTGGAGCTTTAGCCTTCTTGGCTCCAGTTTTGACCTCAACAGGGGTGGTCTCAATGGATTTAGATTTGGCAGGGTCAGAGGAGTCATAAGGAGTCTCAACTCTAACTGATTCTGGCATTCGGTGAATTGTGGGTAAAACAGCTGCCATCTGAAGATCACCTGATTTGACCTTTCATGTTGTTAAACTCATTGAGATCCAACTGGACACTTTGCAAATCATTAATTTGACCTTTCATGTTGTTAAACTCAATTAAAACAGTTTCCAAGTATCTTTCACAGTCAGTTCTCATAGTTTCGACAAATAACAGGTCATCATTTAATGATTCAGCAATATCCAGTTTTAGTTCTGTATCTAATTAAACATCATAATCTCTTACCTTCTTTAAAATGATGTCAACCCATCTTCCAGAAACAACATCATCTTTCACCACTGGTTGTTGATTTTCTAATGCCATGAAACACACATCTCTAATCTCTTTTTCATCATCAGATGAGTCATCAGAGAGTTCCCATTTCCCTTCAGTTTGAGCCATCATGCACTTGTTCTTTTCTTTCTCTTTTTCTTGTTCAAGAGACATGAAAGCGATTTGGGCCTTAAGTTTCTTGTATTTGGCCTTATAATCATCAGATTTAACAAAATTTGGGACAACAGGACCAGTTTGGTTGTTCATCTGACTAGATCTGCATTCCTTCATGAAATGACCTTTCTTACCACATTTGTAGCAGATAAGATTGGCCTTATCTAGATAATTTGAACTGGAAGCATTATTGAACCCATTAAATCGATTAGATTTATGCTTGAACCTATTAAAGGTTTTAGCAATCATGGCTACCAGATCATCATCGTCAGTTTCCTCACAACCATTACTAAGATTTGTGGTTAGGCCAAAGTTCAGTAAGTTGTTTAACATCTCCTTCATAGAATGTAACTGGACATTCTCAGCAGACATTAAAGCAGCACAAGGTTGCCCAGTAAGATTGGCAACCTTGGAACTCTGAGCATGGTTTAAAGCATCTTGCTCAGCCAATATTCTTGCAGCATCAATATCTTCAGTGAATCTGAAGGCTCCATAAAGGGAAGCAAGAGTATGGCTGTGCAAGGTCTTACCTTGTCTTAAGACAAGAACCATGTGTGCCCATTTGGATGGCAAGACATCACAGAATTTCTCAAGAAGAATATCCTTATCCTTCTCCACTCCCAAGCCTCTAAGTTGATTAATTAGGCCAGTAAATCTGGTGTAGGTATTAGTTAAACTTTCATTGGGAAGAGCAAAGAAGGATTCATACTTCTTGTTAAGAGCAACCTTTCTGGTGACAATGGTGTCATTTCCTCCTTCAAACTGGAGAACTAATTCATCCCACATAGATTTAGCACTGGGGAACAGCACAAGTGTTGGAATTAGTTCCTCAGGAACAACAGCAAGAATCATATTTTTCAGTCTGGTATCAAGATCAACCAGTCTACGATTCTCGTCTGACCAATGTTCCTCAGACTTTTCCCTGGTGCCTCTTCTCCCAGTAGGGTCAAGAAGAGGGCTAACACCACTGGACATGGGTATATATGGTCCATCCTTAAGGATTTTCAACATATACCTCTCTATCCCACCAAAATGCAAGAGCATTCTAGCTTTCCATGTACCAAAGGTCTCACCATTCCTATCGAATTTGGGAATTGGAGTGTTGGAGTAGTGTACATGGACGTGGTTTGCTCCAGGAGTAGGAGGAGGAGGAGGAGGGTTAGTATTTAAAGGAGTTGTAACATTAGGATTAGATTCATTTGGACCAGAACCATTCTCACCTTCAGCAGCCATCGAAGCAGACACAGGTTATAGAATTGAAACAATTCAACCTGCCTGCTCTGATACCACTTATAAGTCCCAAACTATTGCTAGATAGGTGCTGAAGACACCTCTATGTCAATGGCGAGTGAACTTTGCAACACAATCAATTAATCTGGACATGACCAGTTTGGATTGATTGTGTACCAGGTTAACTGGAGGTTTACTTATTAAGGTGACAATACGAATAAGTAAATACAATGCAATAATATAAATGACAAGTATTTAAATTGGTGAGACAATATGTATTTTTTAAGTGTATTTTATTTATTGATTGTTTAAATAAAATACAAGGTTGTTGCGGAACAAAGATAATACAAGAATGTAAATATCCTAACAACCTATGAAATACAATTGATCTATACTTGGAAATTCTCCTAAACAATCGAAACACTTAAAGTTGTGAAATGTTCCTTTTTGCGATTGAGAGAATATTGCACAAGTTCACCAATATTGCAGAATAAGTGTATTTGCAAAGTTGTTGAAATGCTTGGGCAAGGACCTCTATTTATAGTCGAAGTATGAGCATTGGGATCTCAACTTCGAAGTACAAATATGATTGACAACACACAAAAGTATTAGTAAATAATCCTTTGTGTGTGCTAAATAAAGTAAGACAAAAGGTTACTTTATTCAACCACTCTACATCTTTGCACTTTTATCCACAGACAAGATTATTGTCCGGTTAAAAGGATGTAGTGTAAAAGGTCCTCCTCGTGATCAGTGTAAGGCTTTGTAAAGGCATTTACACTGAAGGATCTCCAGTTGATTGAACTGGTGAAATGTCAACTGGGCTTCACTGCCATTGCCATTTCCTTTCTTCCACTTGTTGTCTTCGACTTCAACTGGAAGGTCTTCAGATTTAAGTCTTCAGATCTCAACTGGAGGAAGTCTTCAGTTGCTTAAACTGTACAGTGCAACTGGACTTCTAATATTTAAGGCAATTCTTCATGCTCTCCAGATGCTGCTGGAGAGCTCCAGTTTATAGCTTAAACTGGACCTAACACTTCATTTCAAGTACACTAGCCTAATGCTATTAGGAAATGTGACGTAACATAATTTAGGTGAAGCTTTACACCTCATCCTATTCTCAACCATTTAGTTTGATCCATTTTTCTTTCGTGTTCTTATGGATCACCATACTCCTTACCATTTCACCACTCGGATCCATCTCTTACTAGAGTAATTGTCATCTTGTTGAGTCTTGGATTCGCTGACAAGACTTGCTCGCTGACGTGTGTCGTCAGCGAGTGTTCAGTGAGTCCAGTGACTCTCTACAGCGGGTTGGATGCTGCCCAAATTGTTGGTCAAGGCGGGAAGATTTCAAACTAGATGAAGACAAGAGTCACATGGTGGTTCTTCTAACTGTAAATACCTTATATGGCAAAGGTACAAGTTGGGACCAAAACAGAGGTCTTCTTTCTCATACCCGTTTTGGTAAAGAAGACAAGGGCTCTTGCATGGAAGTACAAGGAGCCAATGGGACGTCGACAACCACCATCTATCACCATCAAAGGAAGGCTGTGTTGCTCTAATTCATCCTCTATATAAAGCAACACAGCCGCATTGTATCAAGTGTGTTTGTCACCTCTAAAGTGTGTGTCACTTGTAATTGTTTAAGTTTTTAGTGTGTCTAGACTTAGCAATTACTTTGTTCATTTGTATTCTTGTAAGTCAAGTTTGTAACATCTACCATGTATTCATCGTTTAATCAATGATACATATGATTATACTTACATAGATTTATTACATTTGAACTTTTCATTGTTCTTGGTGTTTATCTTCTTATTTACTTTCTTGTCTAGCTTAATTATAACATAAGTTGTGCATTCGTGGACTGTCAAGTGGTATTAGAGCCTGATGTGTAAAATCGAGTTATAAAATTTATAAACAAGAACTACCTAATTACCGACTACTACACATTTGCGGGCAGTGGACCCGTTTGTATATAGTATAGCTAAAAGGCAAGTCCAGGATCGAACACAGTGACTGATCTAGAGCAAGCGAGTTTAATGCAGTTTAAAAAGAGTTGGATTTTAAAGACTCCACGTCATATTGGATTTTGAAAAAGTAGTTAGTTGATTATTAAAAATTAGTAATTCCGAGAAATTAAACGAAAAGAAAATTTATGAAAAAATAATATTAAAAAGCACACCCATTTGGAATAGCTCACATGTCAAATTATCACAATGCCATTTTTTATGTTGAACTACTCAATATGTAATTAAGATGAACTGTCGTTATACTCAAATCTTTAATTGTCAAAAGTATACTTTATCGCTCTGGCGAATCATTTCTACCCTAACAATCAAGCATTAAGTCCTAAGTTGGTTTTACGATTTAATCTAAAAAGCTTTCTCTCGAACTACTTATTAATCGTCTAATTAGATCTCTCTATCATAAACGACTAACACATTCATCTAAATTCGATTGTTTTAATCTCTATCACTAGTTTCTCTCGAACTCCAATGACTTTGAATTAATTAAAGACCAATTAATTCTTTCATAAACCAATTAGCAATCCTATAGATTTCTCTCGAACTTCTATAATTAATTACCAACTAATTTATATAAGAAATCAAAACAATATATAAACTTGGACAAACATGGATCTTCGACTAAACGTAAAAACCGCGTTCAACAATTATAAGTAACAAGGTAACAACTTCATGACATGCTCACATTATCCAAGTGGGCGTAAATAAAATTAGCTACTCATGGCAAGATAAATAAAACTAGCAATCATAAAATAAATAGAATCCATTATAATAATTGTATAGTAATAAAGTCTTGCAATTTTATAACTAAAATAATAATAAGAGAGTTAAAGAAAATCGAACGAGATTGTGAATTGAGTTGTCTGCTCCTAAGCTGCTACTCACGAATAAGCACCTCACGAATAAACAACCGAGCTGTCCAAAAAAAAGCCAAGCACCTTAGTATTAATTGCTTTCCAAAAATACTCTTTTGCCGACTTTCTTTCGAATTCTTTAATCCATTACTAACCGTCCTCCTCGTAAAACCCTCTTATTCGACTAATATTATTGATTCGGCGATTGATTGTATTGTTTCCTCTATTAATTAAGAGACATATATTTATAGAGTATACTTGGGTTTCTATTTGTTAACCGACCCCACTCGGCCTTTACTAACCGACCTCCAATTGTTTTCGGGTTCAACTTCTTTCCTTTTCTTGTTAATACTCTCGGCCCACATATTCTTTGGACTTTGTATTTTTCAGCTCAATTAAAGTATATTGATGACAAAATATAGCTTGATGCCCACGTGCTAGTCCAAACTCCAAAACCATAGCTATAATTTTGAACTTCTTTTAATTCTTAAAATCATCAACTTTGTTTCATTTAGACCATCCATGATTATATAAACCTATAATCCAACAAATAATTTATTAAGTATCAAATTTCATCCAAATCATCATAATATAAACATAAAAGAAATAATATCGCATAAAATAAATATGTATAAAATAGACGATATCAAATTCCCCCATACTTAAGCTTTGCTTGCCCTCAAGCAAATTTAGATTTCAAAACAAATATTCCTTTGGTTCAAGATCTTGAGAAACATGACAATGATCAAAAAGAAGCTAAACCATTAAAGTTAGAAAACAAGAAAGAATGGTAAGCAGTTTTAATCGTAAATGAAAACTTGAAATGTTTGACAATATTTGAATGGTCCACAAGCCTCGAAAACACAACTAACTTTCTCCAACTAACAAACTATTGGGTTGAAATATTGTATCAATCACTCAAAGCCTAGTCGTGATGCATATATTTTAACCATAGGCTTGTAATAGAATCGTCCCTACGTCGCCATGGCGCTAGCACCATATAACGTCTATCAAAAGAGGTAAATAACACGGTTGTAGTGTACAATTCTGAAGGCTTAGAAGGGTTATTAACAATTGTGTATGGAAATTTAGGATATAATTGGTGTTAAAAGGAAAAATCACAACAATTAACAAAGTTTTACATATAGTCTAATCCAACACAACCCATATCACTAGTTGCCATTTAACCACAACCCAAAAGACATTCTCCCGACTCTACTCTCTCAATAGACCGATTAAAACCGACACAATTGTGGTGTATCACATTTAAAACCGATTAAAACCGATTAAAAAGGATGAGAATGGAGTGGTAGTAAGGAATAAAGCTCGACTTGTTGCAAAGGATTAATGCCAACAACCTGGTGTTGACTTTGATGAAACTTTTGCTCCAGTTGCAAGAATGGAGGCCATTCGAATATTCTTAGCTTATGCTGCATTCCAAAACTTTACTGTGTTTCAAATAGATGTGAAGACTGCCTTTTTGAATGGTGACCTCAAAGAAGAAGTTTACGTTGATCAACCAGAAGGTTTTGTTGATCCTCAAAGGACGAACCATGTCTACAGGTTAGATAAGGCTCTCTACGATCTTAAGCAAGCACCCCGCGCATGGTATGATTCCTTAACTACTTTCTTACTAAGAGGTGGCTTTACCAAAGGCACAATTGACCCTACCTTGTTCATTCGCAAACAAGGGAAGCATATTCTACTTGTCCAAATATATGTTGATGACATTACCTCTGGGTCGACAACTCCAACTTCATATTACTGAAAGGAACGAGTTAAGACCAAACTCGTCAAGACTGAACCAAAGACCATTAAGTTAGAACCAAAGTTTCCTACACTCGTCAAGACTGAACCAAAGACCATTAAGTAAGAACCAAAGTTTTCTACCCCGGTTAAACATGTCAAAAAGGAACAAGCTGAGACCACACCCAGATCAAAGTATATCAAAGTGAAACTTCCAAAAGACTATCCTAATGCTTCTTCATCTAGCTCTCAATCTAGTTCTTTACCTAAGGTGTCTAAATCCAGCTCAGTTTTGCTAACTAAGAATACATCTAATAGTACAACTAGATGTAGGGATAGATATGGATGGTTCTCTCATAATACACCAAAGAAGCAAGGAGTTTCATCACCTCCAAAAGATCCTAAAAGGATGAAAGCGTTTAAAACCCCTCGTTCTAATCTTCTTAGTTTCAATTCAACAGGTGGAAAAAGCATAAATAGTGGTGCTAAATGGGTTGCTAAGACATTAGTACCTAAGTTTACTAGTAATCAAAAGCATGTTGAGAAAAATAAGAAAAGACGAAGGAGAAAGGCAGGTAATAGGAAGAAGGGTGTTCCTATTAATTCAAACAATTCATCTTTGTTGAACAATGTTAAAAGTGCCAAGGCAAGGCCTTGTGAGCTTGTAAACAATTTTAATTCCTGTACTCGTGTGGTTTTGTGAATGCTTGTAGACATGTTACCTTTAATTCTCATGTGAATATTCATACTTTTTATCCAAATGTGCTTATTGATGACGTGCTTGTTAATGTTTATGTTGATTCAAAAGCATGTTTGAATGCATTTCCTAAGTTATATACCCTGCCTGTTTTAACTAACCATCAAGGACCCGTCTTCAAGTGGGTACCTAAAGTCGGTTAAATTTCTTTGATTGCAGGAAATAACCATCTGTGTTTGGATACTCGATTCCGGGCGTTCGAAGCACATGACTGGAAATAAAGTTTTGCTCAAGATTTTTGTTGAACGATTCATGGGAACAGTTCGCTTTGGAAACAACAATTTCGCTCATATGTTAGGTTATGGAGACATTGAAAGAAATGGAATTGTCATCAAGAAAGTTCATTATGTTGAAGGATTAAGTCATAACTTGTTCAATGTTGGACAATTCTATGACAACAATCTTCAAGTTCTTTTTCGACAATCTCATTGTAAAGTCCAAACTCTAGATAGAGTTGACATTGTTTGCGGTGATCGTGATGATAATCTTTTTACCGTCAATCTCGATGATAACCAACCAACCGATAATATTTGTCTCATTTCAAAGGCTACATCAAAGAATTCTTGGTTATGGCATAGAAGGCTTTTTCATCTAAATTTTCAAACTATCAATACTTTGGTCAACTAGCATCTTGTTGAAGGCTTGCCAGACTATAAGTATGAAAGTGAGCATGTTTGTCCTTCTTGTGCTGTTGGGAAGATTAAGAGAGCTTCTCATAAACCGAAGAAATCTCCAAACTCATTAGCACCTCTTCATTTGCTTCACATGGATCTTTGTGGGCCGATGAAAGTACAAAGCCGAAATAGGAAGAAATACATCTTGGTTGTTGTTGATGATTATTCAAGATATACTTGGGTTAAGTTCCTTGCATCCAAAGATGAAACAACTCAGATTTTGATCAATTTCATCACTACTACTCAAGTAAATCTACAACTACCAGTTCGTTACATCCGTTCGAATAACGGTACTGAGTTCAATAATGTCGTTTTTGATGAATTTTGCAAATCCATAGGCATTACTCACCAATTCTCAGCGGTTCGCACCCTACATCAAAACGGTGTTGTTGAGAGGAGAAATCGAACGCTAGTGGAAGCAGCAAGGACAATGCTTGCTTATTCCAAATTACCATCCAATATGTGGGCTGAAGCTGTTGACACTGCTTGTCACACTCAGAATCGGTCCATCATCAATCAGCGTTTTGAAAAGACTCCTTATGAGGTTATTAACAAACGCAAACCCAACATCACCTATTTTCATATTTTTGGGTGTGTTTGTTACACTTTGAATGATCGGGAGAATCTTGGAAAGTTCGAGAAGTAAGGTGATGAAGGTTATTTTGTTGGTTATTCCAAAACATCAATTGCCTACCGAATCTACAATCGCCGAACAAACATAATTCAAGAAACAATGAATGTTTGGTTTGATGAGATGTCGAGCATGATCTTTGAGCAAGAAAGTTTGCTACCAACAAGTAATGATCCAAGTGCTTCAAGTACTTCTACAAGGACTTCTATCTTAACATCTAAATTCAAGAAGTTTTCAACTCCAACAAGTGATGAATTAGATATTCTTTTTGAAGAATTCTACTATTCAAAACCGATTCATGATAAAGAACCTCAAGTCATCGTCGAACCAATTTCAAACAATGAACCAATTCAAAACGATGATTCAGTTCCTGACAACAATCATGAATCGTCATCAAGTTCTTCAGAGCAAGGAGATTCATCCACTAGTGGTAGTTCTTCATCCTCTTCTAATGATTCTTCTTCACCATCCTCTCCTGATAATTCTTCTCAAGAGAATGTTCAAGAACAATCTCCTCGCATTACTCAGACAACAAATCCATTGAACACTCCAAATATGTATGTTCCACTTGACTTTGATCATCCAGCTTATGAGGAAAGAGTTCTACCAAGTTATGATTCCATCTCTCAACAAAACCCAAGTTTTAATGATGATGATGTTGATATTCAACAACAAGATTCTCTTCCTCATAATCACAAATTGGCACGTATGCTGAAAGAACATCCTACTGATCAAATAATTGGAGATCCACAAGCCGGAGTAACTACCCGTACTTCAGTAAACGAGTGTCTTGTTGCACTTTCTCTTAGCAATATCGAACCCAAAACAGTCTCTGAAGCTCTTCGTGATCCAGAATGGGTTAAGGCAATGCAAGATGAACTCGCACAGTTTGAAAGACTGAAGGTATGGAGAATAGTTCCAAATCCAAAAAAAGTTGATCCAATCGGTACAAAGTGGATACTCAAAAACAAAAAGGATGATAATGGAGTGGTAGTAGGGAATAAATCTCGACTTGTTGCAAAGGGTTATTGCCAACAACCTGGTGTTGACTTCGATGAAACTTTTGCTCCAGTTGCAATAATGGAGGCCATTCGAATATTCTTAACTTATGCCGCATTCCAAAACTGTACTGTGTTTCAAGTGGATGTGAAGACTGCCTTTTTGAATGCTGACCTCAAAGAAGAAGGTTATGTTGATCAACCAGAAGGTTTTGTTGATCCTCAAAGGCCGAACCATGTCTACAGGTTAGATAAGGCTCTCTACGGTCTTAAGCAAGCACCCCACGCATGGTATGATTCCTTAACTACTTCTTACTAAGAGGTGGCTTTACCAAAGGCACAATTGACCCTACCTTGTTCATTCGCAAACAAGGTAAGCACGTTCTACTTGTCCAAATATATGTTGATGACATTATCTTTGGATCGACCAAACATAAATGCTGATAAAAATGAGAAACCATTTGACCAAAAGAGATATCGAAGTATGAATGGTTCGTTGTTGTGTTTAACAGCATCTCGCCCAGATATAATGTTTGCAACATGTATGTGTGCTAGATATCAAGCTGCACCAACTGATTTACATTATCAAGCTGTGAAACGAATCTTTCGTTATCTGAAGGGTTCACCCAATTTAGGTCTCTGGTATCCTAGGGATACTGGATTCAATCTAACTGCTTATTCAGATGCAGATCATGCAGGCTCTTAGTTTGATCGCAAGAGCACTTCCGGTACTTTAAAATTTTTAGGTAATAAAATTGTGAGTTAGTCTTCCAAGAAACAGAATCGTGTGTCACTATCGATGGCCGAAGCTGAATATGTGGTTGCGGCTAGTTGTTGTGCTTAAGTTTTATGGATGAAGACACAACTAACTGATTATGGTCTGAAATATGATCATATCCCTATCTATTGTGACTCTCAGAGTGCCATTGCTATTGCAGTCAACTCAGTAAACCATTCTCGATCAAAGCATATTGATGTTAGATATCATTTTCTCAAAGATCATATTGAGAAAGGTGACATCGAGCTCTACTTTGTGGGAACTGACTATCAACTTGCAGATTTGTTCACAAAACCATTGGATGAAAAGAGGTTTAACTTTCTTCTCTCCAAGCTTGGTATGTTAAATCTTGAAACTTAAATCATTTTACCTTTGAAGGAATTCTTGACGCATTCTAGAAAATTAAAATACAAAATTTGAAAAGATAAAATCAAATACAAAAATATAAATTTTCAAAAAATAAACAAAAAGATTTTATTTATTTTAAAGTGGCTTATACATACTCTGTGTATAACCCGTTCTTCAATGCTTTATTTATTTTAGAATGTCTATACATTCTAAGATCCTGTTGTTATACATATAGATTGATATAAGACAACAAGGAATTGAACGTCTTTGTGTACTTCCAAGTAGTCTTATATGAATATGTATGTGTATTAGCAGTTAATTGCTTTCAAATAAAGTTTTTCGAACTCTCAATTGTTGATATGAGAAGCGAAGGATCGAACGCCTTTGTGTACTCCCTAGTTGTCTCATTTTGAACAATTGATTGAGTTAAAGTTTGCTTAACTGTTTTATTTCCTCCAACTTGTTGATGTAAGATGTGACGGATTGAACGCCTTGTTGTACTCCCTAGCAGTCTTACTATGAACATTGTTGTTGAAGCAAAACTGTGTACTTCTCAATTGAAAAATCTTGTTCACAATAGACTCTCAAGTTTTCCGAAAATATCACAACAAAGATTTTACTCTTTTAGATTTCACAAAAACCGATTGTGAAAACGTGTTTCAGCACGTTCCCGGATCGATTAACACGAGATCTAACAATCATAGATGTACGGAATCCGTCTATGATCGTCTTTAGGGTTAATTAATGATTATCATGATAAACACACACGAAGATAATAAGAACAGAAGATAAACACAAAAATACTATCATTAATCATATGATTACAAGATGAATCCGTATGAACAACATCTACAATGATTACGGATTACAATCATTGAGACGAATCGTGATAGTTTGGGCGGTATCTCGAGGTATAGATCTCTACCTCGAGAACCTAGTGAATGACTCTATGTTGCAACTAAATCATCAACCTAAATTCGTGACCTAAGACTTATATTTATAGGCTGTACAAACAGACTGGGCCTTATTAACTTAATAGTTCTTAGCCTTTTAGAATTATTGCATCGGACAACAGATTGTGCACTTTATGTGCTCTAACAAACTCCCCCTTGGCCGGTGCAATCAATTCTTCACAAACCGATATTAATTATAGAAAGTCTAAATGAATAGCCTCCCCCTTAACTTGAGATATCGGATCTTCAATGTTGAGTCTCGATCTTCTGAAACTGCAATCTCATCTTCAACCTGCAAAATCTCTATATCTTCATGAAAACTAACCAACCCAACACTTCTCGCTGTAGTTCTCCCCCTCAGTAGTAGCACCTCCAAATTAAACATCAGCAATCTTCCACCCTAGGATTTATTGCCGGAGACTCTGCTCATCTTGCTTAATTGGCATGTAATAGCGGAGTTGAATTTCCAACAATCAACATCAAATCAATCAGCTCTCACAAAAATAAGAAACTCTGTAGCTTGAATCACAAACTGTAGTATCATGAATCCTGTCTCAACTAGCAGTGTCTGACTCTGTCTTGTATCTTCACAACTCTACCAATCACCCGAAGCCTTTCTAATCAGATATCCTCTTCAGTTGTATACGCTGCCATACACAAAGATCTTTATCTTCGTGACTGCTCCTCTCAGTCACCTGATATCATCTTTATGTCTTGGAATATAGATAAGATTCAATCTTCAAATACTCAACAAAAAGTAACCAGCTTCATTGCACCAACACTTCAACAGTTCAAACCGCTATATCAAAAAGATCAACTTCTAATAATATTCCAATAATAACATGATGATCTTCAAACTCGAACATTATAATACTTTAATCACCATCAACCGTTAAACTGAATGAATGAACAGGATAACCTTTGATCTTCAATGAATGTCGAGTAGTTCATATTTTTGCTTAGAAATACCGAGGACTGAAAGTTTTATCCCCCCCCATTTCTCTGCAAAAATCGTGAACTTCAGCCTGTCTTAGGTATCTCCTATCCTGTATGAGGTTCCAAATGGCCTAGAGCATATAACAACTGCAAACTCTTCGCCGATAACAGGGTACACCATTTTCCCTCCAAATTTTCTGGGAAAAACACCTTTACGTGAAACATTGGTATTCACGTAAATTATTGAATCTAAGATGGTAGGAAAAATTTGATGATTATCAAATTTTTGTACCGAAACCGTGCCAAATATGCGCGAAAACGGACCAAAATTTTTCAACCATTACCAAATTTTGAATCTCGCGTAAAAATCCACTTCTAAGACCATAGAAGAAATTAAATTTTACCAAATTTTTTTTTTTTTTTTTTTAATAACTACCCTGTTGTGTGCTTCCATGTAATTGATCTTCTGATGTTGAAACACACTGAACCTCTAAAGTAGCTTGAGAACATCTTCGTCGTCGGATAAGAACCATATACGAACTTGTCTCAGCTAGAACGACTATCTTCGTGATGACATCAACTCTCAGTTAAACTAACTTCTGGATGACATCAGCACGAACTTAGATGTTATCTTCGTAAGAACTAAGTCTGCATGAAACGAAGTTTAAGTTCGTGAGAACAACTAACTTCTTAAGTGCAATCTAACTTCGGAAGAACAAAGTTACTTTGCAACCAAATGCTAAGTTCGTAAGTGTAAGTTCGTGAGGTGAAAAAGGTTAAGTTCGTGAGGTGTTTTGGCTATTTTGGGTTAAGTTCGTAAGGTGAAGACCTCATCTGTACGAAGTTAAGACTTAAGTTCGTAAGCACAACTAACTTCGTAAGTTAAATTCGTTTCCTATCTTCGTGAGATGAACTTAGAACGAATTTAAAGTTAAATTCGTTTCCTATCTTCGTGAGATGAACTTAGAACGAATTTAAAGTTAAATTCGTTTCCTATCTTCGTTTTGCAAGATTCAAAACGAATTTAGCAGATCTGGTCGAAATTCTTCATCAAAAACCTAATTTTCAGATCTCGTTTGAGGAAATATCATCCTCCAAAGCTCTGATACCACTTGTGAAAACGTGTTTCAGCACGTTCCCGGATCGATTAACACGAGATCTAACAATCATAGATGTGCGGAATCCGTCTATGATCGTCTTTAGGGTTAATTAATGATTATCATGATAAACACACACGAAGATAATAAGAACAGGAGATAAACACAAAAATACTATCATTAATCATATGATTACAAGATGAATCCGTATGAACAACATCTACAATGATTACGGATTACAATCATTGAGACGAATCGTGATAGTTTGGGCGGTATCTCGAGGTATAGATCTCTACCTCGAGAACCTAGTGAATGACTCTATGTTGCAACTAAATCATCAACCTAAATTCGTGACCTAAGACTTATATTTATAGGCTGTACAAACAGACTGGGCCTTATTAACTTAATAGTTCTTAGCCTTTTAGAATTATTGCATCGGACAACAGATTGTGCACTTTATGTGCTCTAACACCGATTTTTGCTCCACCTTTCTATGGAAAACATTTTGATCTATTCTTGCATAAATTAAGGAGGAGTTTGTGATTTCAAAAACTCCCAAAACTTCAAATATGTTTTAAACATTTTCTACACACGTTTGATGATATTCCAATGATTTTCAATCAAATGAAGTTCGGTGATTAGTTTGCACATGAGCAATTAATTCACTCCATGAATTTCATCATCGCCGATGAGTTCTAACCCCGGAGTATTCCCTTTTTTCATTAGATAGTGAGGGTATTTTGAGTGATGATGTTTTCGTGCAAATAAGATGGAGGGAGTAAAGTTGAAAAGTGAGAGATTAAGGTGATATGTTGAGGAAAAGGGTTAAAAGAAATAATACCCTTCCCTAAATTCTCAAATCGCCGGGTAAAAAACGTTTCTATGGGATGTCATTTATTGATATCTCGATATTGAAAAAGTCTTCATGAACCCAGTGAAGCGATACACATCTTTACCTAACCACTCAAGTGTTTCTTAATAAATACTTGCTTTAATTGTCACAGAGATTTTCACATTTCTATTGACTCTTCATTTGGAAGATGTTGATATTAAAAAAGGGCGACACTCTGCTCTAGTCCCCGACTTCATTTGATCACATTGTGTCTAGAGCTATCTTGATTGGTCATTAATTCGACCATTATCCATTTCTTTAGGACACATTCGAGTTATATCTTTGTGATATTATTGCTTACCTTTGTGATATAGCCGGAACATTTGTAGTGATATCTTAATTGATATTACACGATGATCAAATGGAAATCCTACCAATGCTAACATCTTTTCCAACGTTGAAAGTAGGTCTCATAATTACATTTATGTGGTTATTGAGTTAACGAGAAGTCTAAATGTGACCTTGGTTATTTCATAAAAGTCTTTAAGGATAATAGATTGTGGTTATCGAACGCTTTGGTTGTACTAACCATGATTTATATTCTTTGAAGCAATCTCGTGGTTGAAAAGCCGTAGACCGAACTATGTTAGAGTATTGCTTTGTGCAAATCTGAATGATACATAGGAAATCCGAAAAATGATACATTTCATTAATCCTTTCGATATTTGAACATGCTAACGGATCATTCTTATCCAGTTTCATTTCTTATCTCACAAACACACAACACCATGCTATAACGTTTGTACCAACAACTTCAACCTTACATTTTAGTCACCTCTAGAATTCTTTGGGTTGGGCTAATGGTTTGGGTTGATGTTTCGATGGTCGACATTTCTCCGTGTGCACTAAATCTAGTTTTGGATCGTGTTATTTCTTTTGACATTTTATCAATCAATGTCTGCATAATGACATTGGTTCCCAACTTTGTCATTATGAGGGGGAGAAAATATTATGATTGATTGGGGAAGAAATAAGAATGATTGATAAGGACAACAAGGAGAAAAGTTGTGTTTGGTTGTTTCAGAGGGTTATCTTAGTTGAGCTCAGATTTTCACTTGATCTTAGTTGATTGAAATCTTGGCTTGATAAAGAAAATCTGAATTGATTTCAAAGATAAGAATGAGACCGAAGATGAAAGGATATTCACCCAAGATGGTACAAAAGTTCAAAGATGCTCCAAAAATGTTTATACTCATGAATTGAGGGGGAGCATGATTACTTCATAAGAGACTTATCCAAACTTCATTCAAATGCTTACTCTCGAAAGTGTTCAAGTTGATGTAACAAAGATTGAAGCTTCAAAAAGTTGAAAGATTGGTTAGAAGATTCAAGTCAAAGAAGTAAAGCTCCAAAAGAGTCTTCATCAACATACTTCATTCAAGATCTTCAAGTAATACAATAACACTTTATCAAAAAGCTCTAATGCACACATCAAGGGGGAGAGTACATATTCATGAAACTTCATTTCAAAAAGTTGAATTTCACTCAAGAATCAAAGAATGAAGAATCAAAGCCAAGTTCATACCTTCCACATCTCCAAAGACAACTCTGATTCATGATTTAACTTCAAGAAGTCCAAGACCAAGACTGATCAAGTTCTCCAAAGACAAAAGAGAAAGCTTTGAAGACTTGTTTCAACACACCAATTGTCTTCACCACCGGGCTCATCAGATTCATTCCTACAAGACAACATAACACGTACTTCATTCATTACAATATATCACTAAGTGGGAGAACGTTAGAAATCCAAAAATAGTGATAAATTGTAATTTAGAATAGTGGAATTACTTGTAGTTAAATCATAGATAAATGATCATTAAAGTTGAGGGGCTAAATGTAATATTTAGCATATGTGAGTATTTAGACTATAAATACCCCCTCACACCTTAGAGATCATAACCTTGGAAAACTTTTAACACACATTAATTCCAATCAGCCAATTTCCAATCACACACACTCTCTCTCTCAAAACACACACTCACACCAAGAACATACACACCTCAAATCCGCCATTGATGACGTGAATTCGGTGCAGAAATCGTGTTATGACAGAATAGTGCGACGACCTCGTAAAAGTAGGTTTGCTAGCCAGATGTTTGACCTTGCATTTGTCAATTGATTTTGACTTTGTTGACTTTCAAAATACGAGTTGGATTTACGACCTGGACTAATACATGGCCAAACTGAAAAATACGACCTCATATTTTAGAGTTTGGTTAACTGTATTTTAACCTTGAAATACGACCTCATACAAAGATACGACCTCGTATTTTGACTTAACAGATTTTCAAAATTTTATTTTTAATAAAAATTTGAAAATGAGTTAATTTTTATAATTATATTTAACTTAAATACAGGGTTAATTAAAGTTAATTAATGATTATAAATTACAGGGATAATTTATTATTCGTTATAAATTTTGTAAATTATATGGATAATTTATGTGTTGATTAGATTACAGAGATAATCTTAGTTGTTTATGTTATGCATATGAATTTTTATGTCATATTGGGTAATTAATTATTTGTTATTGATTACAAAAATGGCAAGAAACTTCATCGCATGTCATAACTATCTGATGAACTTTGATGATAATCAGGAAGGAACTGCGTATTATCACGAGATATTCGCGTTCTTTAGAAGATCAAGGATTCATCATGTTCTTACTCACTCATCCATTATTTATCTAAATTATTTAAGAGATTTTTGGGCAAATGCTAACAATGTTCGTGCTGGAAACGAACATATTTTTCATACCATTATTGTCGGGCAGCTAATACAGTTCACAGTTGCAGATCTCATTGGTATACTTTGGTTGGTCATAATTGAACAGGAAGGTGGTGCTACAGGTCTCACCAAGTTCCGACATGAAGTTATTCAAGGTGCTTTCCGGAGAATGGGGTTTGCTGCAGACTTGTCAAGTAGAACTCTATTCAAAAAGGGTTTTTATGGCAGGTGGAGGTATCTTGTTCATGTGCTAAATGTTAGTTTGAGTAACAAGAAGTCTGGTTTTGATACATTGAACCATGAAGCACAGGCACAGATAGTGGGCTTAGTATTTAATAAGCCGTACAGTTTCTTGAAATTCTTCTTCAATTAGATGCGAAAACAGATCACAGCCGCGGGAAAGAGAAGATTTTTGATGTTTCCTAGGTTCGTGATGATGATAATCAATGCTCGACTTCCAAATCTACCAGCTGTAGGGGAAGTGAAGCTAGTGAGCTTGATCATCTGCCGTGGTTATGATGAGTTTATTTCTAGATACCAGAATGATCTAGATGCAAAAGATGTTGTATTATTTGGTGCGATTATCAACGCCAACTATGTAGCACCACTGGATGGGGTCATATTAGCATATGAAGGGCCTCAACCAGAAGATGGTGAAACTACTGGGATGTTTAGCTTCTAGAGTAGCTGCATGATATTGTTGTTGAAGGAGATGTACCGAATGAGCCTAAAGGAGGATGCAGTTGATGTGATTAATCAACCTGAAGCCAATCCTGAGATTGTGGATCATATTTTGGAACAAATGGCTGACCAGAGGGTGATATTGCTCAAGTGTAAAGGTACAATGCCAATGATGATGATCTAGTGGATGTAGACCTAGACCAAGACATTGATGACTATGTAGGTGGAGCTGCAGTTGATTCTGAAGTAGCTATAGCTAGTGGGTCAGGTTCTGGTGAAGCTAGTGGATCAGGAGTTGGTCAAGCTAGTGGGTCAGGTATGGATGTTGGAGATAGAGGAAAGGTTGTTGTTTATGTTAAAGCAGACATAGAGCCTTCTGTTCATTCTGATGATGAGTCTAGCAGTGATGGAGATGAGAATCCTTACAGATCTCATGCTTTCGTCAGAGTTAGATCTCAGATGATTCCTAGATCTCTAGTTGAAGCTCAAGGAAAAAGAAGAGCAAGGGAAACTGATGAAGATTGGGAACCAGAGTAGCCAGTACTTAAAAGAACAAGACTTGTCAGGGCACAGGAAACTTCTTCTGCTGCTGGTGGCTCAGAAAGTGTGCCAAGGAATGTTGTTCCTGAGACTACACAACCACAATCACAAGAAAGTGAAGAAACTATTTCTGGTGATCTGCAGAAATAGATGAATGAAATGAGAAGTTTGATCACTCGTTTGACTGATGATTTAAAGGTTGTTAGTGACAAGAACACGTTTCTTGAAGACAAGTTGGGCAAGGCCGAGGTGGTAGTGTCCAACATGTACAAGAAGTATTTGGCTCTAGATGAGAAGGTTTTCAGGATGGCAGATGCTTTGAAGAAAGGAGTCAAGATCTCTGAAGAGAAATTGCATGAGATCATCGAAAACTATCTGCTGCTATTGCTCTTGATACTGAAGATGCTAGTGCTCCCGATAGTGAGTCTACCAAGACCAATTCTACTACCAATACTTCTACCCGAGTCGGATTTGCATCCAGTGATTGTGCATAGACTAGAGAAGAGATTGGGTGATGATCAATAGGCTCATATGAGAGCTAGAGCAGAGATCGCAGATTATTACTATGATCCAAGATCTATGAGGGATCAAGAGATGAGACGGTTAGGGTTAACTCATACTCCTTCAGAGTCAGATTTTGATTTTGAAACTGAGACTATGATTGGGAAGGAGCAAGAAGAAAAAGTAGAGGAAGTAGATTAGTGACAAAGACAAGACGGAGACATATTTATTTTAACGTCTAGAAGCTATTGCTATGGGGGAGTCTGTAAGTGCACGTCTATGTCAATAGTAGTCTAGATTGTTCGGGCTTATATTGTAATATGTCTTTGTAATGTGATCGTCATTAATGAACTTTGTATTATGCACAGAATACTATATTAAGTTTAAGTATTGAATGTTTAATAATCTGCTAAGAGTGGATTGTAACCTCGCAATTCACAATGGGAATACGACCTCGTATTTGCAGGGTCAAATACGAGGCAAGAAACAGATTACTACCTCATAATAGTGTCGAGCTGGGTTTGAAATGTGAGGCCGCTGCGCTGAAGCTCAGTTGTGTTGATTCCTATATATACCGAACCCTAAGAGAGATTAGGGTTGAACATTTGTCGAAATATCAAGCTGGTATTGCAGGTTATAGTCGTCAAAGGTTATTCCGCTAACCTGAAGAAGATCTACGAGGCAGCAGATTATCTAGAGGCTTTGTTGTCAATCACCAAGTTATAGAGAGGGATTCCGAAACCACTAAATAACTGGAGTAAACTATTAACGATCCGTTTCAAGGGGACTTACACCGAGCATTATTAATGGAATAACAAAGTCTGAAAAAATGAAAGACATTGTTCAAATAAAATAAGTAAAATAGGAAAGTTAGATCTAGACCGAGGATGAAGATCAAAAGGCGTTAGAAGCTCCAAAACCTTCTGGAAATCTGCAAAATCGACCTAGGGTTGATGCTGGGCGGCTAGGGCTGCTGAATCAGCTCTCTCTTAGGGTTTTGGGGGTTTGTTCGAATTTAATAGAGGTGAAAGTTAGTTACTAAGGCTGACCAGCGGTGCTGGTGGGCCTACCAGCGCCGCTGGTCTTGGGTTCTGATGGGCTACCGGCGCTGATTGTAAGGAGCAACGCTCGTGGATGTTGGCCAGTGGCGCTGGTGGCTCCTACTGCAGCTCTCGCGTTTTCGTTAGGTTCCCGAATCACTTCCTTGTGTCTTGTAATCTTCATAGGCTTCCTTCTTGAGTCAGTTGATTCCATTTACCCTCTCTCGCATCTTCCGTGAACCTGCATAAACATACGATTCATTAAGTACCAATAGTTCCGGAATAATAACTCATTTAGACATAGAAATGAAGCTTTTCACTATGGGTTTTTATCACAAAATGTACGCTCATCAACAAGTGATTTAAAAGACAGGATGCTGTCATTGGAAGATGCAGGAAATACTATTAAAAAGTACGATGCTCACATTGATAAAAATGAAGAACTACCCGGAAAAAAGAAGAAAAATGAAAACTACAAAGTCCTAGTAGCCTTTAGGAAGAGGGTAGGATTATGAAGCCAACTACTGCAAAAAGGTCACCTTACTTTGAAAGAGTAGTTAGCATTACTGAATCATTAAATCGATCTGAATGTGAACTTTCAAACATTATTTTTGAAGCCATTGCACCTTAATAGTAAGTATTGTTAGTAATTTATCTTTATTTTGTGGCAATGTCATTATTTAGTTTTTTGTGATTGACATGGTATGTTTGTTTAGTGAATTTATTTCTCAGGTAAACGTTAGGGATCGAAATGGTGAAAGTTATTTTTGAAAGCTTGATACCAGGTTCTTTTGTTCGTGTTGGAGTGATTGAGGCGTGAGCATGCATGCTCAACTATGAACAATGGTTCAAAAGTGACGGGTCACAGGATAGGATATTCTACAGTACAAGAATTCTGGTAAATTAACTTTACTATATATGATGTTTGTCATTACTACTATCGACACTAATATTTTTTGATCAAATAATCGCACTATGGCTCAACCGGAGGTGTGAGTGTTGTTGTTGGTGTTTATCGGCGATTCCCTTACGGTCAGAGGGTCGAAGACCGCTTTACGCCTATGATTTGTTGATCTAAGTCGATTTGTTCGACTTAGGGTTTAAGGGTTTGTTTTAGGGTTTATTCGGAGGTCGAAATAGACTACGAATGTGGGTTATGTGTGATGCGTATGTATGTTGTACATGATTGTTATGCCGTGAGGCTTCCTTCTCTATTTATATAAAGGGTAGATAACTTGGGGAGGAAGGTAAGAGAATTAGGGTAAATCTCTTCCTCATTTGTGAATATCTTGTTTCCTTCTTGAGGAGATGTGTGGTAATCTCGTGTCAAGCTTTAGCAAGCCGCGTCCAATATATTCGGAGCTTCGATATATGTTTAATAGAATAATTATGGGAAAGATCTTCATCCGATCTTTCTTGCATATCTCTTCGGAACTGGGTACTTGCCACCTTTAGAGCTCCAGGAAAATCATATTGATCAGAGGTTAAGCTCTGTTATGGGCATATATACTTATTATCTGTACGAAGGTGGCTTTGTATTCTACTTTAGGTACGGAGCTAGAGCTCCGTATGGGTATATCATAAAATATCTCCCTAATATAATAAAGATCCATGAGGAATGACATCATGAAGGCTTAGTTGTCAAGTGTAAAGGCCATTTTCAGGAGAATTATATTGAAATTGATGATGCATATGGTGTGTTTTTTATAGTGTAAAGAGTGAGTGTATATACAAAAAAGGGAGGGAATTCAAATTCAAATGAGAGATGTGAGTGGGTCACGTTTTTTGATAGGCTGCATTTTGTATGTATTATTTGTGTCTATTTGTGTCTAGATATAGACAACTTGTATTTGTGTGTATGTGTGTAGAGATATGCTTTTAGGGAAAGTGTGGAATAAGGAGATGAAAGGGCTGATGTATCCTTTCATGATTTTGTAATATATCTATATAAATAAAATATACTATGTGAGCTACGAGCATTAAATGTTTGACCAATGCGACAAGCATTCAGTCGAATCTTTGATCCCATTTTCAAAAAAATCCCATGCAGTCAAAGACACTTTCAGCAGCCATCCCTTTCTTTCTCTTATCCATATGTATTTCTCTTGGAAATATGAGTTGTAATCACATATAGATAGATTGATACAATTATACATTATACACACATTAATCCATATCTATTTTCTCTGTGATATTCAAAGTGTCATTCTTATGCCAAACAACAAAATTTACTATGTTGATGAACTAAATGCCAAGGCAGATTTCATGAACATGAAAGTTAAGATCATCCGTAAAGTTAAACAAAGCTGGGTGGGGATTCACATGATCCTGATTGATGAGAAGGTATACATGTTATGAACTATTTATTCCCTAAATTCTAATATTAATGATGAAAAGCTCCTCAATTTCATGAACAAAACCTTTTTTGAGGAGTAAAAAAGTAATGGTTAATCAGAATTTTTGAATTACAAAATTATATGCATAAACCTTTTTTCTATGGAGTAAAAAACAATGATTTTGTTGTCAAACCCCTTTTTTTTGGCACATGGGTTATAACATAAACCTTTTTTTGTTATCAAACCCCTTTTGTGATGTTGGGTTACAACAATTTTCGGTTTACATAATTATGTAGAACTCCTTTCATGAATATCGATAATTCTTAAGAGTTTGGTCATGGATCTGAAAAGACCATTTATAGATCTGTTATTTTGGGTTTTTTGTTTTGATGATCTCAGAGAAACAAGATTCAAGCAACTGTGAAGAAGGAATTGATACCAAACTTTGATGACTACTTTGTGCCGAAACACAAGGTAAGGTCGAACTACCCTACTAAACTAAGCATGCGTCGCGTCCCCGGCAGCTGCGTCAAAAGACTTGATGTGTGTTTTTATTCCGTCTTTAAATTTATAAATGTTGTACAAGTAACTATCTTAAACCACACACTCTTACGAGAAGAGAACCCGGTCAGTGTAGTATAGTCTAGTGATAAGCTACGGGATCGTTAATGAGCGTCCATTTTGTGATAAAAACCCCTATCGAAAGGCTTCATTTCAATGCTTAAATGAGTTATTATTCTGGAACTATCGGTACTTAATGAATTGCATGATTATGCAGGTTCACGGAAGATGCGAGAGAGGGTAAATGACATTAAGTGACTCAAGAAGGAAGCCTATGAAGTTACAAAACACAAGTAAGTGATTTGGGAGTGAAACAAAGACGCTAAAGCACGAACAACAACTACTAGCGCCGCTGGCCCACTTCAGCCCAGAACCAGCGCCGCTGGTCGGCCCATAGCAGAAACCGACTTAAACACCTATTTAAGTCAAACTAACCCTCAAAACCTTAAGAGAGGGCCAATTCAGCAGCCCTAACCGCCCAATAACAACCCTAGATCGAATTTGCATATTCCAAGGAGATTTTGGAGCTTCTACCGCCTTCCGGTCTTTATTCTTGGTCTAGATGTTTCATCTTTTATTTACTTATGTTATCAAACAATGTCTTTCATCTTTACAGACTTTGTTATTCCTTTAATAATACTAGGATAGTAGGCTGAATACTTGTTTGGATCAATGAGATCATGTCGATCCTTATTGTTTTACTGTGTTTGTTTAGATCCTGTTGGACTGTGTTTTACTATTTATCGTAGATCCATGTTTATTAGTAATTCATGTTGCTATTGGTTTTATATCTGAACATATTAGTTTAATTATGATGGTTGTCTATGATCATACACTAGGACTAATATGCTAGGACAGAAAACGACTAGTCCGTCTATAAATAGAAGTAAAAAGTGATTCACTTGTAATTGAGGGATCCAGAACCATAGTAACTAGGATGAATTGAACATGAAGCTTAACAATGTCAGATGCGATCCTTTGACTTGGAAATGAGCACTGTGGTCACCGGAGAGAGTTATAACTAGTCATGGCTTAAGAGCTGGGTAATTAAAAGATGAATTAGTAACACAAACTTTAGGTCATTAATGCTTAAACAATGAATCTAGCGAGAATTTGTTTATCGGGTAGTGAGAGTCTAGCGACAACACTATTAAAATCTGAGCCATGATGAAGTTTCCAACAGACTAGCAAACCAGTAGAATAGCATTTGATCGTACCATGAGATCGGAGATGCCAAACAAGTATTTTAATTTAATTATTGTTATTTGCTTTTTCAAACTATATTCAGACCTAGCCTCTCGCTGAATAAGCGGTTGTGGCTATTTTATTTACTTTTATTGCAATAGTATAATAGGAAATTGTGACAACCCCACAACCGCTAGAATTACACACATTGCTAGATTAGATAATCCAACGCGTCTATGAGAAAGATCCTGTAGCTTATTACTAAACTAAAAAGAGGTTGGAAACCAAGGATGAGAAAGAATGCAAGTTTTAGCGGAAGCGATTAGGAGAGGAGAAGAGATCCCTTATTGTGTCAGGTTCCAACACCAATTTGAGTTACAAGAAATGTTGGATAAATTTAGATAAGGAAAAGGAGCATTGGTGAGGATGACATGGAGAAGGATCAAAACCATTAAGGAGCATTGTCTAGTTTACGAGGTCAACCGTGCAACCCTAATGAAAAAGTTCGCTGATGGATTGAGAAGAGAAAGAGCGGACATGCTTAAGAGAATATTAGGGATGGAGCTTCCGGAAGTTTGGGGCTTTTAGTAGCCTATGAATTCCTAGAAAGCGAAGTATATGGAAGAATTGAAGAGAAAATGGAGAAAGACAAAAAGGAAAACAAGATTCGGAAAGCGAAATACTTGGAACAGCTGAGGGAGTTTCATATTGATAAGAGGCGTAGAAACAAAGTTGCACAAGAAAAAGACAAAGCCGAATCGTACAAGAAGGCAAAATCTGAAACTTCAACTAAGCAACCAGCGCCGCTGGGTATACAGACCAGCGTCACTGGCCACCCATATGGAGACATCCAGCGCCGCTGGGACTCCCTCAGGTGACAACCAGCGCCGCTAGAAACCAACCAGCGCCGCTGGCACCCAACAGGACAACACCCATCGCCGCTGGTACCCCCTACAGCTCCAAATTTCGCGAAACCAAATTCGTTTCCCCCCGACCCAGCCCTGAAAGTCAAATACCGATCAACATGGAAATGGTTGAAGCTACTGAAGTAAAAAGGAACTCAGAAAACTTGGAGGAGAAGAAAGGAATCAACGTCAAAGAAGCAATGTGACACTTCGAACGTTCACCGACGGGTGTCGGCCCTAGGCCGAAACCGTACTCCTCACCCTAGTTCCTAGGCCGAGTCCGGCTAAAGACTCGTTAAACTTAGCGCTTCTTGGGAGGCAACCAAAGCAGTATTTTTATTTTCATTTTTATTTTTATTTTTCATTTTTAAGAATATGTGACTAATTGCAACTGAGTGATTGTTTTGAATATTATCTTTTGTAATACTTTATGAGCATGTTTTAAGTATGACAGATGCAAGCTTTCAAGAATCAAAGAAGCAAGTAACTTATTGCAATCGTATTTGGTTTTTTATTTTTGTTTTAGCTCGTATTTTTTCCATTTTGATATTACGATTGAAGTGTGCAGGAGTATTTTGCTTTGTAGTCTGAAGGAAACCATGCACTTGGCCAAAAGCTAAGTGTGGGGGAGTTCGAGCATCAAATCGCTGAAGAAATTAGACATCGGAACACCTACAAAAGTCATGAAAGCCGCTAAAGACGCTCCAGTGTCGTTGGGCATGCATCAGAGCATCCCAGCGCCGCTGACTACCACCCCAGCGCCGCTCCCATTCCAGGAAGACTCCTCCACCCACGCCACTACTTATCATCCAGTGCCGCTACCCACTCCACCAGCGTCGCTGACAGCTCTGTTCTACACACCAGATCCCCAAAAAACCTAAAAAAATTAGAAAACCCAAAAAATCCAAAAAATCCGAAAAAATTTAAAAAAATCAGAAAATACCAAAAAGAAATGAAGATGGAGATGCATCCATAGATCGCCATCGAATGGAAACGACGCAAGTCATTGAAAATTCTACATCATTCAAGTCACTCTGCAAATGCCATCTTCAACAACAATCATGCAATACTAGACCTGGGAAGTTTCATTAATCCTTTTTCTTTTATCTTGTACGTGTTTTTCCTACTTCCCTTTGTTTTCTATGTCTAGTACAACGAGGACGTTGTACAATTTAAGTGTGGTTGGATGGAATAGGAAAAACCCTTGGTCTAATTGTTTGATTTTACACAAGTTTTCTATGACTTATTTCATGCAAATTTAAAGTTTTAAGTGTCTGGAAACTTTTTTGAGAATATAAGGTTTGCAAGTAGACAAAAGATGACGATAACTAAGCAACATTAGCTTGGTAGCATGAACGATTAGTTATAATTGTTAGCTTAACTATAGATTTGTGGTTGTTCATGCTTCCAACTGGATTAGAGCTTAGACTGAAACTGTACACGATTATGTTTGTCATAGCACACTTAACCGGACCTTAATATGCCTAGTAATTAGAGCTTTCTAGTCATTAGCATAGGTGTATTAATTGGACTTAATTATACGTGCTTGTGTAGGAACTAGTTTAGATGTATGGTTTACCCTTAATTCTTGCACTAATTAATGTGAACTAGTTGCATGCGGAGTAGGAGTATGAGTCTTCTGGGATCTCTGATAAATGTCTATTGTATGAATAATGTAGTATCTAAAGAAAGGGCAATCAATAGATTAATAAAGTTCAAAGAACTAATAACGAGTAAAATCTATAAACGCATCAAGTTTTGTCGCTCTGCAAGTGGGGAACCACCGACCTCTCACCGTTGTTTTGATGTGAACTTTTAGTTGAGTTATGTCGCTCTGCGAGTGAGGAATCACCGACCTGTCACCGCTATCTCAACTAATAAAGATGATAATATCGTATGACTGCTTTTGTATTTAGCTAGCGAGCATGACTGTAGTGTAGGAGTATATCTAAGTAGTGACTCACAAATACACACACTTTGAAATCGATAATGCCTTGCTAGTGGCTAGTAGTGCTGATTGCTATACAAACTTGAATTAAGTGCTTAACTAGTCAGCAGAAGGTAGTAAGATTGAGCTGTAAGACAAGTGGAAGTATAGAATTGTTTTAGTGGTACTAACAGGAATAAAAAGTTAGCTTTTAGTTTTGATTGACTGATTAATAGCCTCTAGCTATAGCTTACTAATTTTGTCTAAAGTTTTCTCAAATCATTTTGCATGACTATTCTTTCAAATGATTTTAATATAGTAGAATACTTTAACACTTATCAATTGCTTTATTTTTCTTGAACTATTTGCTTGAGGAGAAGCAAAGACTTCAGTGTGGGGGTATATGATGAACGTCTATTTTGTGATAAAAACCCCTATCGAAAGTCTTTATTTCAATGCTTACATGAGTTATTATTCTGGAACTATCGATACTTAATGAATTGCATGATTATGCAGGTTCATAGAAGATGCGAGAGAGGGTAAATGACACCAAGTGACTCAAGAAGGAAGCCTATGAAGTTACAAGACACAAGGAAGTGATTCGGAGTCAAACAAAGACGCTAAAGCACGAACAGCAGCCACCAGCACCGCTCCCTGAAGACCAACGCCGCTGGCCCACTTCAGCCCAGAACCTGCGTCGCTGGAAATCCCACCAGCGCCGCTGGTCGGCCCACAGCAGAAACCGATTTAAACACCTATTTAAGTCAAACTAACCCTCAAAACTCTAAGAGAGAGCCGATTCAGCAACCCTAACCACCCAGTATCAACCCTAGATCGACTTTACAGATTTCCAGAAGGTTTTGGAGCATCTAACGCCTCCCGATCTTCATTCTTGGTATAGATCTTTATTTTTTATTTATATTTCTTTGTTGAACAATGTCTTTCATCTTTTCAAACTTTGTTATTCCATTAATAATGCTATGCTAGTAGGCTGAATAGTTATTTGGATCAATGTGATCATGTTGACGTTTATTGTTTTACTGTGTTTGTTGGAATGTGTTTTACTGTTTATTGTAGATCCATGTTTATTACTAATTCATATTATTATCGGTTTTATATCTGAACATATTAGTTTAATTCTAATGGTTGTATATGATCATACAATAGGACTAATATGCTAGGACAGAAAACAACTAGTCGGTCTATAAGTAGAAGTAAAAAGTGATTCACTTGTAACCAAGGGATACAGAACCATAATAATTGGGATGAACTGAACATGATACTTAACAATGTCAGACACGATCCTTTGACTTGGAAACGAGCACTGTGGTCATCGGAGATAATTATATCTGGTCATGGCTTAAGAGCCGGATAATTAAAAGATGAATTAGCTAGTAACACAAACTTTAGGTCATTAATGCTTAAATAATGAATCTAACGAAAATTTGTTTATAGGGTAGTGTGAGTCTAACGACAGCACTAGTAATTAGGCGAAGTGAATTTAACGAGAATTTGAGCCGTAATTAAGTTTCCAACAGTCTAGCAAACCGGTAGGATAGTATTTGGTCGTACCATGAGATCGGAGATGCCAAACATGTATTTTAACTTAATTACTGTTATTTTCTTTTTGAAACTATTTTCAGACCTAGTCTCTCGCTGAACAAGCGGTTGCGGCTATTTTATTTACTTTTATTGCAAAAGTATAATAGGAAATCGTGACAACCCCACAACCACTAAAATTACACACATTACTAGATTAGATAAAGCAACGCGTCCCTGTGAACGATCATGTAGCTTATCACTAGACTATACTACATAGACCTGGTTCTCTGCCAGTTAGTGTGCTTTAGTTTAAGATAGTTACTTGTACAACATTATAAATTTAAAGACAAAAACAAAACACACATCAATCGTTCGCAGGGACGCGTTGTTTTACCTAATCTAGTAATATGTGTAATTCTAGCGGTTGTGGGGTTGTCACGATTTCCTATTATACTAATCCAATAAAAAGTAAATAAAATCCGCAACCGCTTATTCAGCGAGAGACTCAGTCTAAAAATAGTTTCAAAAAGCAAATAACAGTAATTAAATTAAAATACATGTTTGGCATCTCCGATCTCATGGTACGACAAAATACTATCCTACCGGTTTGCTAGACTGTTGGAAACTTAATTACGGCTCAGATTCTCGTTAGATTCACTTCGCCTAATTACTAGTGATGTCGTTAGACTCACACTACCCTATAAACAAATTTTCGTTAGATTCATTGTTTAAGCGTTAATGACCTAAAGTTTGTGTTACTAGCTAATTCATCTTTTAATTACCAGGCTCTTAAGCCATGACCAGATATAATTATTTCCGGTGACCACAGTGCTCGTTTCCAAGTCAAAGGATCACGTCTGACATTGTTAAGCATCATGTTCAGTTCATCCTAACTATTATGGTTCTGGATCCCTCGGTTACAAGTGAATCACTTTTTACTTCTAGTTATAGATTGACTAGTTGTTTTCTGTACTAGCATATTAGTCATATTGTATGATCATAGATAACCATCAGGATTAAACTAATATGTTCAGATATAAAACCGATAATAATATGAATTACTAGTAAACATGGATCTACGATAAACAGTAAAACACATTCCAACAGATTCTAACAAACACAGTAAAACAATAAACGTCTACATGATCACATTGATCCAAACAACTATTCAGCCTACTAGCCTAGCATTATTAATGGAACGAGGGCTCAAAAGCTCGTGCTACGCACGTCGAATTTTCTTGCATGCATTTTGTTGCCGATGTTTATACAGTAATATTTTTTAAGGTCTAAATCAGGTTAAATATGTGTATAATAATAAACTTCTTATGGTATGTAAAAAGAGGCAAGACTTTACGGAGGCAATCTTCATAATAAAGAGTAAATAATCTTGATATGTGTGAGAGACTTATGTCTTCCATCTTAGATCTTACCTTATTAAAAAAAAATTCAAGTAATTTTATGCGATAACATTATGCAACCGTTTGCAGTTAAGACCATGTTGATGCCAAATAAGTCGACACACACCTAATGAGCTTATTGGGGTAAATAGGTAAAAGTATTACAACTACTATTGAAGCGGGTGAAAACACTCACTTTCTTCCACGAAATCCAGTCAGCATAACCCAACAATAATGACGTTAAAGAAACTCGACGGCAGGAGACCCTTCCCAAGAGATGTCAAAACATTATGCAATAGTGCCTTTAGTGATTTACTGATTTTCCTTTGAAGTTGGAACATCATGCTCCATTCTACTTGACCCGGTCAGTTGCAAGTACCTTTAGACTTGACCGTTCAGTTGCAAATATGTGGCAAGACACTCCATTAGTGCAAAGCTTGTTGCCTATGAATGTAAAAGAAAAGAAAATAGTCCCAATGGGAAAGCGCACAATTTGATTAAAAGGGATATCCTTGACACAAATAGAATGTCTTGATATGTTTGAAGTGATAAACTTCGAAAGCATGTAAAAGTAGAAGCCGTTTCAGTATGTGTTGTAAGTTCTCTATGAGTCCTTGGTCATGACATCTCCAAGGAACCTATATGACACATCGGAAAGCAATTTTGGGCTGAACAGAAACAAATCAATGACATGTTCTCTTTTGTGTCTTACACACAGCGAGTCTTTGTTATCTCGGTATTGCTCAAGCTTTGAGCCGCCACCTGAGAAGTGTCAACATCAGCTTCAAAGTCTTGATAAACAATCTTGGCGAATCAACAAATGAAAGGGTCATTATAGCTTGGGTCCATATGAGTTACCATCTGCGGTTATTGTGTCACTTAATATTTTCCTGTTACTGGGTTTGTCTGCCTTTATAATCATAAATTTTAACCCACTCAATTATATGATGATATACCTCTAAGATGATATACCTCTATGCTCATGTGGTTTAACCGTTCAGTTATACAATACTCATTATATAATGAAACACCTTTATGCTAATGTGGTTTATAACATATCATTATTGTTGTTTGGAAGTATGAGATCATAAAACAATTGGGTAGAACTAAGACCTCATATATAAACCACACTTCTATTAACATAGATTCTATTTATATTCTTTGAGTGATGGTCCAACTTTCGGAGTAAAATTCTATAGGAGAGTTATACGTTGAAAGTGAACTTTGAGAGATTTTTTACCAGTTTGACCCATTTTCTTGATTGGTTTTAAAATGTACTAAAATATGCCATGTTTCAACTCAAACCCATCTTGAACCATTACCCACTCTGCACAACCCACCCATCTTGCCGCCTATAAAGTATTGGAATTATACAAATTAAATACTTAACTACTGGCGTAAAAACTGCCATTTTAGTATGTGCAAACAAATTTTGTGAATTGGTGGTCCATTAAAGTTGAGTTACCCTGTTTTCAGATTCGTGATCCAAATTTGGTGGCAATTTGGTCTTTATAGAAGAAGATCACCATTTTATGTGGATGGGGCCTTTTGCACAAATCTTGTTAATTAGTGTCTAAAAAAAGTAGAAATAAAACTTAATAGTTTATAATGATCAAAGTGATTATTGTAAGGATACTTAAACACTAGGGATGTGCACGGGCTATGAACCGGCCCGACCCGGCCCGAACCGTGCAGACCCGAAACCCGAAATTGCATGAAAAAAGGAACCGAGACCCGGCCCGTTGACCTCCCGGGCGGGGCGGGTCGGGCCCGGGTTTTACCGGTTCGGGTTCGGGTTCTAATGCTTGACCCGAAAATAGCTAATCTGAGCTTTTGTTTTAAGAAGAAGGTAGAAACGAGAAAGCATGAGAATGAGATTTTAGTCGTCTTCGACTTACTGGCATTGTATATTAAAAGTTGTAGTCTTCTTCTGGTTTTGCTATTTACATATCTAGTCATATTTTGAAAACCATTGTTAATGAATATGATTTATATTTGGGGTTTGAGTTACTTTTTGAGAAGTGGATAAAGTTTCTTGAAAAGTGAGAAAGCCTGTAACAAACATTAAAGAGTTATAGAATTACTATTACATCTTTCTTCTACATGTATATGTATATATATTAATTAAAGATAAAGTTGGGATGAGATGTACTTGTCTACGTGTTATCTTAAAAGCCACACTTCTTGAATCCAACAACGGTCAACATTTATTTTTATATTACAAGTATATATCTAGTTCACATTTACATTTACATTTACATTTATATTATATTATATATATCTCAATAATAATTGTGAATGATCCATGGGTAAAAAAAATCATATAATAATCATCGTCTTTCTTTTTTTCTTTTTTCTCTTTAGATCTATTGTCAGACTTCCTTCAATACCACCGAAACTACAGCCTATTTCCCAGCCACGGGTGATATTACTAATTTCAATTTCATCTTAACTAACTTCTTTCTTCTTATCTAGTTATCTTTTTTTTTTTTCTCTCTATACCTATTCCATCTGTTGAATTGAAGGAACTTAGACTCTTGAGGGAATAAAGGTTGTATTTGATGTATGTTCGGTTTAACGGGTCAAACCGGCAAACCGCGGGTTTTGACCCGGACCGGCCCAGACCCGAGAGCTCACTCATATACTGAACCGTGGCCCGGCCTGTTTGGTGACCGGGCGGGTCGGTTCGGGTCGGTTACGGGCGGGTTTCTCACGGGTCACGGGTTTTCGGGTTAAAAGCTCATCCCTACCTAAACACCGCATTGTAAAAAGCACACACGTTAGGTTATCAAAACTTTTGATAACTACAAAATTTGTGTTTACCATGTGCATAACATATTGTGATTTGCTATGAACCATAAACCTCATGGTGCTTTGCCCTTCCGGGTCTGTGATATGCCACGTAAAAAAGTTCCCTTCAATAATTTATACACACACACACACACACACACATATATATATATATATGCCTGGATATAATTTCAATAATGTTTTTGAACTTTGAAGTAATTGTTATAGTTAAACATACCAGTACTAATTTCTATATTTAATATGATTGTTGAGATCCATTAGCTCAGTTGGTGTTGTGTCTACCTTTTTGAATACGCGTAGGGTTGTATCCACCATGGAAGCCGTCGATAACTCCGTGCCAAAGTGAGCGTAAGCATGCATAAGGGTCTTGTTGGAATTGGGTCCTCACTAATATTCAGCCTTTTAATGCTGCATCTGTTGATGTTGTTGCCACTGAAATGCCCAAGTAAAAGAATCTCGTCTCCGGGAAATGAATTGCAAAACGATGCAAAGTAAGAAAGTGTTCTTTCTTAAAATCATAACTCATAACCTACATTTGTTTTATATACTGATAAATAATTCTTTTAAGATATTTTTAGATCAAAACTACTTTGCCAGCAGTTCTAGATGCAACTCAACCATTCAATTTAGTCGAGGTGGTGAGTCAATCCAATTACCCAGGAATGGGTTGATTACATTTTCTCTCAGAAATGAAAGTTAGCTTTATAGGCAATAGGTCTAACGGGTAGAAAGTAGCTAATGTATGCTTTAAAGCAATTATATCTTTTATATTAACTTTTTTCCAAAATTTAGATTATTATGATAATAATTTTATTAATAATTCATAAAATGAATTTAAAGTGGTCAAAAGGTGTTTTCATGTGAGACCAAACGGGCACACTTACATCTACAAAAAATTGACCCGTTACCCAACCGGCTTACCAGCCCATCTTGACACATGACACTGCCACTGAACCGAGACAGAAAAGTTAAACATAGATACATTCTTGGGGGGTAACAGCTTCCTTTTTAATGAATCAAGAATGTTCAAATAAATACATCATTGTTTCCGTCATATGGTAATTCCCTATTTCACACATTTAGGTAAGGTGTAGTTACCTGAACTTTTGACCGAACGGCTAATGACATCCCCCGAATATAAACGACAGTTAAAGTCCAGCAACATGTGATCAATGAGACTACTACTATTGTTTTCATGTTGTTCGATGAGCCTGCAGAGAAACAATTAAAAAAAAACCTACGAAGATGACAATTACAAAAATCCATTGGTATGACATATGATTTTAATTTTTGAACTTCATATTTGTAAAAGATTTTCTTTGACTCTTTATTTGAAACATCTATTTTGTGCCGATGCCGGCTTTCAGAGCAACTGGCAAGACAGATGCATCGGGATGCTCTGGCAAAATAGATGCATTAGGTGAGTCATCCCGCACCTGTAAAGGGTGAACTGGCATATTACATCAACACAAAAGTGCACATTGTTCACCCATTATCTACAACATCGCATTGATGCATTTATACCTTAAGGTGTTCTTCCAACAGTGACTTGGCATCCCTATGAGCAGCTTCTCATTGGTTTCATCATGCCATCATCAATCTCAAGCTGAATCCTATACATGTGAAACAATGCAAAACCACAACAGTCATTCTAGTCAAAGCGTTCATCATCTAACATAGAAAATGTAAGTAAAACTGTTACTGCATGCTAACATAGGGAATCCGTGTAGGTAGAATCAATACCTTGTCCGTGGATGATTGACTTTCGCTTTGGAGCCTTCACAATTAAAATGCCCATCCTCTCGCTTGAGATCTTTCCCACACAAATTCAGATGATTAGACCATTGAACTTACAAATTTAAACCCAAATATGAGTAGTACTTTAAAACCAATAGCTAAATATTGAAAGCCAAAATCCAAAAGAGGCATGAAGAAACAACAAAAACAAATAATAAGAAATCTACAAAGTCATGCTGGCAAGAGGTTTATTTGACGACTGATTTTGACCACTAAATTTCATAAGCAACCATATAATAGGATGATGTGGTTTAATGCAATACCAATTAAAAAGGATGAAGGAAGGCTGGAAGGGTCATGTGTTTAATAGAATAGTTATTTGTCAGAGGCAAACAACTTTACCCTTAAGTATGAGAAAACGAAAGATACTTCTAATTAAGTAAGTAAGCTGCTTATGAATTAAGTGAAACTACATGAGATAATTAATAATACCATACTGTTAACGTTTCCAATTCCCAAATTTCACTAACTAATTACATTCATTCATATACATAAACCGGAAAACGAACAACTTTTATATATATATATAAAGATTGCAAAATTTAAAAAGACACTCAATAATTTATGAATCATTCCATTAATAACAATTAAATAAAATTTAACACCTACATATACATAAAAAATTTACTATAGCTCCGAATAACCCAATCACCACCATTAATAATTAGTAAAATCATAAATCCAAGTAAAATCATTAAACCCCTAATTAACTTTTAAGTCTTACCATTGATTTCATTTTTACAACTTTTATATATATATATATATATAAGATAACAAAGTCTGAAAAGATGAAAGACATTGTTCAACAAAGAAAGATAAATAAAAGATAAAGATCTAGACCAAGGATGAAGATCGGGAGGCGTTAGATGCTCCAAAACCTTCTGGAAATCTGCAAAGTCGATCTAGGGTTGATACTAGGCGACTAGAGTTGCTGAATTGGCTCTCTCTTAGGGTTTTGAGGGTTAGTTCGGCTTAAATAGAGGCTAAAGTTGGTTGCTGAACTGGGCCGCCCAACGGCGCTGGCTGGGCCTGCCAGTGGCGCTGGGTCTGGGCTTTACAGAGCCAGCGGCGCTAGTGTCTTAGGAGCGGCGCTTGTGGCTTGCCAGTGGTGCTGGCATGGTTGCCAACAGCGTTGGTTGCTTCTATTTGATCTCATACTTATCCGTTCGGCTCCCGAATCACCTCTGTTAGGTCCAGATTTACTTGATTCACTTTAGACGAGAAGACTGGAGCCCTCTGAGGATTTGTCCAGAAATTATGAGAAGACCAGCGAACCATTTGCTTGTACAAGAATCTGAACCAGATTGGTTTTACCAGATTGGTTCACTGGACTTCACTCCATTCAAGATCTTTCCACTGAAGAACATTCTCACTGAAATCGAAGACTGAAGTCTGAAGAAAGAAGTCTGACAAATAGCGGAGCTCACTGGCAGACTTACCAGATCTCCTTACTGGAGTCCTTCACAGTGTTCTAGACCTTACAAGTCTGAACACTGATTACGAGGAATTGACTTTATGCCTTTACATGCCTTTACCCGGACAATCCATTTATCCTTTGTTAAAAGCCTTACACGCGTGTAGAGGTGGTTGGTTAATTAGAAGACAAGTCACTATCAAGTGACTTTATTCTTGTACTTTAACCAATGCATTTAAGGAATTAAAGTAGTTTCCTTAAATGCATGCAACCATATTTGTATGGCAAAAAGAATATTATATTTATTCTTTTTGCCTATAAATATCAAGTCATTTCCCTCGTCCAAATTACACTTTTGCAATTTGGTGCCTTTGCTTATATACTCTCGATCTAAACAGTTATACTTCACAACTTTAAGTATTTCGATCAAAAGAGTTTATTTAGCAAATATTAGATCACTTGTAATTCATAAGGCTGTTTAGATACTTACTTTGTAATATCTTAGTTCCGCAATAACCTTGTATTTTATTTAACATCAAGAGAATACTTACTTTCCTAGATCTGTTTTTTCTTGATGGCCAACCCAGAGAATACACAAGAACACCCTTTAAATGTTGAACCTCCTCCTATTTTTAATGAAACTAATGAACCACCTACTAACAATAATCCTCCACCACCACCTCCTATTCTTGCTTCGCCACACGTGCATGTGTACTACTCAAACACTCCTGTTCCCAAATTCAATGAGAATGGTGACGAGTTTGGCACGTGGAAAGCTAGGATGATATTACATATTATTAGAATTGAGAGGAATGTGATAAAAATTTTAAATGAAGGACCCTATATTCCTAGAAGCCCTCTCAATCCACTTCTTGACCCTCTTGGAGCAAGATCTGGAAGGGAAAAGAGAGAGGAACACTGGTCTGAAGAGGATAAAAGACTTGTTAATATTGATACTATTTTTAAAAAATATGATCCTCGGGGCCGTTCATGAATCTCTTATTCCCACACTAGTTCTTTATCCTAGTGCTAAAAGCATGTGGGATGAACTAGTAAACCAGTATGAAGGTGGTGATGATATTAGTGTTACTAGAAAAGTCTCCCTAAACAAGAAGTATGAGTCATTTTTTGCTCTACCCAATGAATCTCTAACTGGTACTTACACTAGATTTATGAGCATCATAAACTAATTACGAGGACTGAGAGTAGAAAAAGACAAGGATATACTTTTGGAGAAATTTTGTGATATTCTTCCTTCTAAATGGTCTCATATGATTGTGGTCTTGAGGCAAGGCAAAACCTTGCATTCCTATACTTTGTCAACATTGTATGGAGCCTTTAGATTCACTGAAGAAAGTCATGCTTCCAGTAGTTCCCCTGTGGTTAGTCATACTGAACCACCCTATGCGGCATTATTGTCTTCTGAGAATGTATTTTCTATGAAGAAGATGATGTCTGAATTAATGGAATCTGGAGTCACGAATACTATCTCTCCAGATTGTGATGAAACTGATAGCGATGATCTGATGGCTATGATTGCAAAAACATTTAATCGGTTTAAAATAAGAGCCAACAGACCCACTGGACAACATGCACCCAGTTTCTCTACTGACAAGACCAATCTGACATGCTTTAAGTGTGGCAGAAAAGGTCATTTCATGAAGGAGTGCAAGTCCAATCAGTTTGTTTCTCAATCTGGTCCATCTAACAAGCCTGATGATAGCTACAGATTGAAATATAAAGAGCTTAAGGCTCAAATTGCTCTCATGTCTGCAGAAAAAGATAATAATCAATGTATGGTTGCAGAAGAAGAATGGATTCCCTCTGATGACTCATCAGTTGATGATGAAGAGGAAAGAGATTGTTGTTATATGGCTCTGGTTGATCAAGAGCATCTGGTAAAGAAAGATGTCACATCTGGAAGATGGGTGGACATTGTCATCAAAAAGGTAATTGATTATGACAAGGAAATTGATTCTGAGTTAAAATTGGACACTGTTGAAGCTCTAAACTCTGATTTGATTTTTGTGGAAATTGTTCGAGCAGAAATGACAAACAATTTTGAAACAGATTTTTCTGAAATGGCAAATTTACAATCAAAGTTAAAAGAACTTCAAGATATTGAACTGGCTTTTAAGGCATAGGTTTTGGTCACTAAACAACTGGTCCATGAAAAAGAAAAGCTTGAAATTGTTTTACAAAAGGAAAAGAAAGTTATTCAAACTCATGCTGCAAGAAACCAGTACCCCTCTCATAAAAGAGCATATCTGGGGGGTGATGTCAATGCTGCAGCATTAATACCTGTTGTTGACCGATTACCAGAAATGTTGAAACCAATCACAATTTAGATGAACCAACAACACCCAAAGCTTATATTATTCCACCAGTTCAATTGTCTAAGGTCAAGACTGGAGCACACCAGATGAATGCTCCAGTCAAAAAGGTCAAGCAGAATAAACCTTTGCCTCAATCCACTTCTAAAGAACCCCAGGTTCAGAAAAAGAAGAATATTGCCAAACCTAAGCTATCTGTCCAGTCATTTGGAAAGGCTCAGGTCTCATCTGATGAATCAATTTTGTTAAGGTTAGAAAGCCAGTTTCAACTACTGGCTCGTCAAGTCCAAAGTTGTAATGCAAGACTGAACAATTTTGAGGGTACTTCATCTGGCCCAAAACAAAATTCAAAACCTTTTTCCAAGAAAGATAAAATTGTTACTCCTGTTGAGAAAAAGAAAAAGGTTTCAAAACTGTTAACCCTAGTGGTCTTTTCAACTAAGACTACTGTCGAAGAAAGTGAACTCAACCAGATACCCCCAAGGATCCATTTGGCAGGATCCGGAGAACCCATCAGTCGATGGGTTCCCAAATCTAACTAATCAATCTGGTGGATGTGCAGGCGATCGAAAGAAATATATTTGGTATCTTGACAGCGTTGCTGGCAGGACGATGACCGGATGTAAGACCCTGCTGGAGGAGTTCGTGGTTTGAGATGGACCCTCCATTACTTTTGGAAATGATGGTTCTGGAAAGACTGAGGGATATGGTATCCTGAGTAATGGTCAAGTCAAGTTCAGACAGGTGGCTTATGTTAATGGTTTGAAAATATAACCTAATAAGTGTGAGCCAACTATGTGATGATGGCTACCAGGTGTTGTTTAACATCTCCCAGGGCATCGTATTTAATAAGGATTGGAAAGTAGTACTGATTGCTCCTAGAAAAGGGAATATGTATGTGATGGATATGGAAAGCTCTCCTTCAGAGTAGTGTTTCTATACCAAGGCTGATGAAGACACAAACTGGTTATGGCACAAAAGGTTATCCCATTTAAATTTCAAAAATATTAATAAGTTGTCCAGAAAACAACTTGCAGATGGGATACCTTCAGTTTCTTTCAAAAAGGAAAGGCCATGTCCAGGATGTGAGATGGGTAAGCAGAAACGTGCTAGTTTCAAGACCAAGCAGAATTTTAGCATATCTGAACCTCTTCATATGCTTCATATGGATCTTTTTGGTCCAGTGAATGTTCAGACTCGTGCTGGTAAGAAATATACCCTGGTAGTTATTGATGAATACTCCAGGTATTATTGGGTAATATTTCTCAGATCAAAAAGTGAAACTGTTGCTGAAGTCATCGCTCTTATCAAGCAAATTGAACTCAAATATAAGCGAAAAGTGTGTCAGTTAAGAAGTGATAATGGAACAGAATTCAAGAATGAAACTCTGGAGAAATTCTGTACTGACACAGGCATCTCTCAGAACTTCTCATCAGCAAGAACTCCAGAGCAGAATGGAGTTGTAGAAAGAAAGAACAGAACACTGATTGAAGTTGCCAGAAGTATGCTTGTTAAATCTGGTCTTCCTAAAATGTACTGGGCTGAAGCAATTGTAACTGCTTGCCACACCCAGAATCGTTCAGTGTATGTGAAGCGACACAAAAAGACATCCTATGAAGTATTAAGAAATAGAAAACCAATTATTGGTTATTTTCACGTTTTTAGATGTCCAGTGTACATCCTGAACGACTCCAGTTAGTTAGGCAAATTTGATACCAAAGCTGATGAAGGATATTTCTTAGGATATCCAGCCATTCACAAAGCCTTCAGAGTCTACAACAAAAGACTGGAAAGGGTCCAGGAGTCAATAAATGTCACATTTGATGAATCAAACGAAGCAATCAATAAAAAGCCAACCCTTATTTCTCCCCCAGAAAATCCAATTATCTTTGGTGAATCAGATCCTATCAACTACAATAAAGATTCATCTGAAGATGTTTCCAGTCATCCTGACTTGGAACCAGTGCAAATTGAAAAACCTCCCAGTAATACATCATTCTATCCTTCAATAAGTTTCAAACTACCCACTGAACTTGTTATTGGATCAGATGTTCGTACTACACATCTAGTATCAGCTCAAATTGATTTTGAGCGAGTAATTCAAGAAATGCCTTTAAATGAAGAATTTCATGATGCAAATCGTGATCTTACAGATTTTGATGAAGACGTTGAAATTGTCTGGCAAGATCCTATTCCAGAAAATCAATTGAATTCTTGCACTGATATTGTTGTCCGTAACAATCCTGGCCAATACTCTAAGTGCACTAAAGCTTACCCAATCGATCAGATTATTGGTGACTCCAGTAGAGGGGTTCAGACCAGAATGCCTCCAGTGAACAATGTTTATATGTCAGCTTCTTATCACTGATTGAACCGAAGAAGATTGACGAGGCAATGGAAGATCGAAGTTGGGTGATAGCTATGCAAGAAGAGCTTCACCAATTCGAACGAAATAAAGTTTGGTATCTGGTTCCTCCTCCAGTTGGCAAGAAAGAACCAATTGGAACCAGATGGGTCTTCAGAATAAAGTTGATGAAGATGGACACATCATCAGAAATAAGGCCAGATTAGTGGCACAAGGGTATGTCCAGACAGATCTCGACTTTGAAGAATCATTTTCTCCTGTAGCAAGGTTAGAAGCCATCAGAATATTTTTAGCTTTTGCTGCTCATCATAAGTTCAAGGTCTACCAGATGGACGTAAAGAGTGCATTTTTGAATGGAGAATTAGAAGAAGAAGTTTATGTCAAGCAACCACCAGGCTTCATTGATGAAAAACATCCTCACTGGGTATATCGTTTGGACAAGGCGTTATATGGTCTCAGACAAGCTCCAAGCGCCTGGTATGGCACTCTGACTAAATATTTAACTGAAAATGGTTTCAAAAGAGGTGCAATTGACAATACCTTATTTATTCTTCGTGAAAAAGGTAATCTTCTGTTGGTATAAGTTTATGTTGATGATATTATATTTGGCTCTACTGATGAATCTTTGTGCAAGAAATTTTCGAAAATTATGTCTTCAAAATTTGAAATGAGTTTGATGGGTGAATTAACATTTTTTCTGGGACTTCAGATTAAACAAACTAGTGATGGTATTTTTATTAATCAAGAAAAATATGTTAGAGATATTTTAAGAAAATTCGATATGAATACCTCACCATCAAAATCAACTCCAATCTTTGCACATTTAACTATAGATTCAGATCCAAATGGAAAACCAGTGATCCCTACTGTTTACAGAGGTATGATTGGTTCACTGATGTACTTAACTGCCAGTAGCCCAGATATAATGTTTGCAACATGTCTTTGTGCCATATATCAGTCTAACCCAAAAGAATCTCATCTGGCGGCTGTAAAGCGCATTCTGAAGTACCTTAAGGGTGCTCCCAGTTTGGGTATTTGGTATCCAAAAGGCTCAGGCTTAGATCTAATGGGTTATTCAAATTCAGATCATGCAGGTTGTAAGATAGACAGGAAATCTACTACTGGTGGATGTCATTTCCTTGGTGGCAAACTGGTCAGTTGGACCAGTAAGAAGCAAACTTCTGTCTCATTATCCACTGCTGAAGCAGAATATATCTCTGCAGCTAGTCGTTGTGCTCAGATACTCTGGATGAAGAACCAGTTGCTTGATTATGGTATTAAGTATACAAAGACTCCTATATATTGTGATAATACCAGTGCCATTGCTATCTCAAACAATACAGTCATGCACTCCAAGACGAAGCACATTGATGTCAGGTATCATTTCATTCGTGACCATGTTATGAAAAATGATATTGAAATCCATTTTATTCCCATAGACAAACAACTCGCTGACACTTTTACAAAACTATTGGATGAGAAAACTTTTCAATATCTTATTGGTGAGTTGGGAATGTTGAACCCTTAATCTGGAGCCTTGTAATGCACGCCTTTGTGACACTAGCAGGGTTCTTTGATTCCAGATTTATAAATCTATGCCAGTAAAGCTATCGAACTCCTTAGTGATACTATCTTTGCACTGATAGATTTATGGATCACCATTCCAGGGGGAAGACTCAGACCAGAATTTTTGTCCTAAAAATGTCTTAATTTCAGGGGGAATTTATTAATTTATTTTTCCCCTGGAGAAATTTTTGTAGAAAATTCCATTGGAACCTTGTAAATGTGTCCCTCTCACTAATATTAAGATAGTTGAAGTGCGTGTTTGAAGTGACGAAAGTTGCTTTGTAAATGTGTCCCTCTCACTTGTCTTTTTATTTTTGATGTGCGTGTTTGAGGTCTCCAGGGTACTTTACTGGAGTGTCCCTCCAGTGTACCATTTAATGCATACTTCACTGGACTAATCCACCAGTGCTACTGGAGTAACTAGTCATCCTCCAGATGCATTAAAATTGAGTCATGGTCATCAGAAATAACATGTGTTTACCTGATTTTATTGTATGCCACGTATGTAAACCTTTTCGATGGATATTTATCTTTTATCCTACGTGGCATAAGTTTTCAAAATATTGAGTGGGTTTTGATACCTTGGGAACATAAAAAGTGAATAATGGTAGTTTTGTGGGTTGTCAACCGTCATACATTTATGTGTGATGGGAAACATTAAATGCGGATGTCAAAACCGATCAAAATTACTTTGAATTATTTCAAATTAACTGTTTAGAATTCCATTTTCTCTCTCCTCTATATAACTTCCACTTTCACCTTCATTTGCATTTACTTCGAAAATTATTTACTCCCAAATCTTCAAAAATTCCTTCATTTATTTCTTTCATCATTCAATTCCAATCATCACTCTCTTCATTCATAAATCTTCCTTAAAAACCCTAATCTTTTAGTTTCATCATACCAACATAAATAGCTCCTAAACCCTCACCGAAAAATCTTTTGGCTACCAACTATGCTCCGGTAGCCGCCGTGAAAAAGGCCAAACATATTAATCTGACTCCTGAAGCTATCAGAATAAACATGAACAATTGGATGGCTAAACTAACAAGAAATCACCAAGCAACCTCCATTATCGGACAACTGAACGCCTTCTTTCTCAATAGTCCTCTCTATGGTGCCCTAACTCTAAATCCGGGCAAAATGTACCACGACTATCTTTGTGAGTTTTGGTACACTACCGTGTGTGTGGAACAAGATGAATCCATCCACTGCATATTCAAACAAGGCACCAAGAGTTACACCATTACTGTTGATTCTCTCATATATGCCCTGAGAATGGATTATTTTGATGAAAACGAGATGGCTATTGAAATTCCCTCCGGTATTAATACAAGGGACGTTTGTAGATTGATGGGCCATACAGAGATATTTCTTTACTCTCCTGGTTGAATGCTTAGGTGGCAGTTCTGGAGGCTTGGATCAGATTAATCAAACGCAGCTCCAGATTGCTTACTGTTTATGGCATGGGTACATAGTGGATTTTGCACAAATCTTCTTTAATGTCTGGTGGATAGACTAAAGGCAAAGAGTAGAAAAGCCTTCATCCCTTTCATTCGATTTTTGTCTATCATTTTCAAGAGGTCTCTGAGAAATGAATATGAGGTAAATACAAATCAATTTTCTACATGTGAATATTTAAGAGACCTCAACCAGTTAACCTCATCTCCTACTGAGGTTGACATTCCATCTCGTGATGATTTATCAATTCAGAATAGAAACCAATGCATCATCACCAGATGAGTTGGAAGAGGCTTCAGGCGGGCCTCAAAATAATGAGGGACCCACTGAGGTCCTCACTGCTGAAAGGGTGCTACCCATTTCCTAGGTAGTTCCTGACCCTCAGCAAAATATTGTTGATATTCCTCCAAAAAACCCCACCAGACCAAGAAACAAAACACGTCGTCTTAGGAGAGATGGAGTTCTGGTCTCATCTCATAGTACCGAATCTCGCCATCCAGAATCCTCCCAGCAGGGTTCTAGAGATGTCTCAAGGGAAAATTTGCAAGCAACCACTTCCACAATTCTGGTAGGAGGAAGTGGTGAAGTTAATAGAGAGTCCGCCAAACTCTCAGTAGAGTCTGTGTCAGTTCACCAACTTGAACAAACCCATACTTCTGACACATCTCTAGTACAAGCTGGGATGACTGGAGCCTTACCTCTAGTTATTCCAATCTCAACTTCTGCGGCAGGTGATATAATGAACGAGGATGGTACATTGATTGTGGAGGAAGGAGATGTAAATGCTGGAGAAAGAGAAAATCTGGAGCAGGAGGCTCAAATTGATCTGAATAGGTTGGTGGAAAATGTGAAAGCGGAAGATCAGACAGGTCGGACCGGCCCAGATTGGGATATGGCAGACTCTCCTCTGTCTGAAGGTAACGATTTTGATGTTAATATGAGTTTTCTGGGTGAAAAGGAAGTTGATCAGGCTGTTACTTCGGTCACCCAGTCAATTCTATCAGATATGCCTCCACCTCCATCACCAGAAAACACACCAACACCACCACCAGAACAAACAACAATAACAACACCTTTAGAATCACTTTTTGCACCACCAGAACAAACAACAACAACCTCTAAACCACAAGGTCTGGCAACCACTCAAACAACCGAAAATACCTTCGTGGGACAGTATATTTTCCAATGGTAATGTCCTTTAAAGATGAATCAAAACTAAAAGAGTATCAATGAATAGTATAATGAGCAAATGTGAAGTTATGTTGATGTTTAGGGAGCTTGGAGATGTTCTTTAAGGTCCCGTTTATGTTACATATTGATTATATGTGTGTGATAGGTAGTCGGGAACTCAAAAAAGATACTTTAAAGTTGCTTATTGATCGTTGTGCTCGTCATCAGGTAAGATACATGACTTTTCTCACGCTGGAGGCACAACAAAAGTATGCATGGTTATAAGATGTTATGAGATGTGCACGTTAATGTGGTTACACGTTGAAGTAGGTGTGAAACTTATTAGGTAATGAATATACCTAAAGTTAAAGTAAAGTAAAGATGTTGATATGTGATTAGTTTAGGTGAAAGTGTAGCCTAAGCTAATATAAAGTAAAGTAAAGATGTTGATAAGTGATTGGTTTAGGTGAAAGTGTAGCCTAAGCTAATAAAGATAAGAAGTCTCGAGCATATGTTGTGTTAAGCTTAACCCGTACTAGTTGTAAAGCTAGTGCGTACGTGGTTGCTTGAGTGGCTCCTTGCGACATAGTTATGTTGATCTAGTATTTTTGGGTGGAGTGACTAAGCATCATGAGGGGATACTAAAAAGTGGTCGCTTGAGTAATTTCTTGCGGCATAGTTACGTTGATCTAGTATTTCCGGGTGGAGTGACTAACCACCAATGTTAAAAGCATAACGGAATGCTTAAAGTTGATTAAAGTTGATACGTTGATTAAAGTTGATAAGTCGATACGTTGATTAAACTTGATAAGTCGATACGTTGATTAAAGTTGATAAGTTGACATGTTGATAAGTCGATACGTTGATTAAAGTTGATCAAAGTTGATAAGATGATAAGTTGATTAAGTTGCTTACGTTAATTAAGTTGATTATAAGTATGATTTATTGTTGATAGGCACAATTAGGAGTATGTACCCTACTTGTGTTAGCATGTATATGTGGGATATGTTTACGTGTATTATGCTAAGTTATGAGATGTTGACTAAGTTGTAATATATGTTGACATGTTTAGAAATGTTCATTAAATTGTATGTACTCGTTGATGTGATGTGAAATGTGTTGGAATGTGGGAAAAAGGGAAGTATGGGTTGATCAATGATTGTTGTGGATGATATGTAATGTGGTTATATCTTGATAAGTAAAATATGACGAAGTTTTATGAAAGTAAAATGAAGAACGTTTTATCAAAATGTGTGTATCTTACTTAGCTAATTTTATTAGCTAACACTTGCTTTTATGAAAATGTTGTGTCCTTCAGGATAAGCAGGTATGAGCTAGAGATGTGTGTAGCTAGTGAGATGGCTAGAAGAATAAAAGAAGATCATCATTATTTACGTTTATGATATTTACGTTTATGATACATGTAATAATGAATGTCATTTATGTTGGTGCCAATACTTGGATTTCATTTATATTGTTTTGATGATATACTTTAGTAACACCATTTTATGAAAGGTACCATCCGTTACGGATGGGGCAGTTTTTAAGTTATCCTTTTCTGCTACGTTTTAAACGCCGTTTGGCAAAAGTTTTTTGAAATCCAGGTTCTAAAATGACGGGTGTTACACAATATGATTTTGAAATTTTAGATATAGTCCGACTAAAGATACAAAAGATTGTTCAGACACCATCTGTGTAATTTACTCTAATTTAATATTAGAATGACAAAAAAAATGTGCAATATTGATGAGACATGTTTATGCTTCTAAATTCTAAGCATATCTATCGACACTCATATGTTGCTTTTGTATCTGGTAATGTTATCATGTGATCATATGAGTTTACAAAATGATTACTATAAAGTTAAATTTTAAACGTTGCCAAAGGCAAGTGTAGAAAATATTGTGTTCCATGTCTGAAGATGATGCTCATTTGACATTAGTTATATAAGGTGTGCTGGGAAGATGGTGCATAGGATCACATATTCCCAGCCATTTAACTGTCTCTTTTATACATATGTTACTAAAAAGAAAAAGAGAAGAAAAAAAAGAAGCACTATGAAAATAATAAACTTACGTTAGCACAAAACATATTAATTTAGCTGGTTTCCTTCAGAACGGTAATGGGACTTCCACCGCCAGTCATGCCCTCGGATTGACTATGTTGGTGATATGGTCGATCTCTATCGGACGATGAAGTGGCATGCCGCTGAGTCCAATCACCACTGCAGTCCAAAAAATAAATAAATAAATAAGTTAATACCAAATTAAATCAACATAGAGCTTGTTAAATAAATTGGCTCGCGACTTATTGAGTGTTGATCACAACAGATCCAAGACCAACATTATTGTAAACTATGCTAAAATGTGTATTGAACCTTTAAGTGAAATGGGAAAGTAGGTATTTAGAGAGAAAGTAGGTATTTAGAGAGAAAGTAGGTATTATAACTATGAAAGATTAATTGGTCAAAAGGTTAACTTTTCATTACATGTCGAGGTTTATATAGCCACATAAATTGCTATTAAACCCCTTGGATAGTTACAAACAAGTACAAGTCTAATTACATGATAAACCCTTCACCATAACATAATAAACATAAAGGACAAGACAAATATTAATATACAAAACACGCACTACAAATTATAAAGCTAACAATATTGTAAATAGTAGATTTAGGCTTAATTATGGATAAATGGTAGATTATGTGTAGTGTGTGAAAAAGTGTGTTTTAATGTGTGTTTTGAGGGAATACTGGTATTAGTATAGACTTGATATTTAGAATGATTTTATTATATGTAAGAGTTAATTACAAATGGGGGTGCAAGGGGATATTTATACATTTCACTAATTAACATTAACACCCCTTCCACTAATATAATTTTACAATTAAACACCATAAATTATAAAGCTATCAATCTCCCCCTTGGTGTTGAATTGTAAATGATGCATCGTCATCGGTCTTTAAATAAACATGATGAGCCCATTTGTTGAAAATCTTCAATGTTGAGTAGACTTTGAAGCTTTCTCATTGTCTTCAACGTCTTGTATCAACCTTGACTTTGAATCTTCTTAACAATCATATATATTTGACGATAACTTTCTAAATCTTAATCTTCTCTTGCAACTTTTGAGTACTTGGGGTGTATCTTTGAAATCTTTGTAACTTTTTAGCTTTGACAACTAGAACTTTTGAGTGTTGATTTCAACTTGATCTTGCTTGGAGAAGTAATTTGAATTTTGAATAACGTACGGAAGCTTGGTTTTGACTTTGAATTCTGTTGGCATTGCGGAAGCTTGGATATCTTTAACTTCTTTTGGCATTGCGGAAACTTGGTTTTGGAATGTGAAAATTTGGTTTGACTATGAAACTTCAGCTCTTGATCTAACTTGTCTTTAAATCAACAATCATCTTGGAGCATTTGATCCTTTGATCAATAAATTTTTGCTCCCCCTCAAATAAACAACTCTCTCGGAGCAACTTTATCAAATAAATGATTGATCTTCAATTTCTTGCTCCCCCTTAAACAAACAATCATTTCGGAGCATCTTTAACAATTAATCAATTTATATATGAATTTACTTTTGCTCCCCCTCAATTTAACAATCTTTTCAAACTATGAGAGAACTTAACTATCTAAGTTAATATTCAACAAAAGGACAACTTCCATCCAATCTCAAACATTCTTATCATCGAACAATGATCATTCTCCCAATAAATCTTTCCTTTATCGACCACATACTTTCACAAACTAAATTCATTTTGAATGTTCTCGAAACAATCTTTCTACTGTATTGAAACAATCTTACATCTTTCAACATATCAAGTTAATTATTCACCCTCTTCACTTAAACTAATGATCTTTCGAACAACCAATCAAAACGATTATCATCAATCAATATCTATAAATCAAACTCTACCTATAACCTTGAATTCTATCTATCAATCTATCAATCATTTGCCCATTTCTCCCCCTTATGATGAATATGTGAAACTTGTTCATCATAAAATAATGATTGATAGCATAAACGGTATATGGTGTTTGTGTTCTTTGTGTTTGTGTAAAGAGAAATGAAAACCGGATAAGAATGATCCGTTAACACAACCAAAAATCAAAAGGATTAATGGTGTGGCCTAAAAATATAATGACTATTTTAAGGACTTCCCATTATCATCGAGAAATGCACAAAGCTTACCTCTAAATGGTTCGGTCTATGGCTTTACAACCAATAGATTGCTTTAAAGAATGTTGAACATGGCCAGTGTCACAAAAGCGTATCGATAACCATGTTTAGCTTTCCTCAAAGACTTTGGGAAATAAATACGAGGTCACTTAGACTTCTCGTTAACTCAACAAATTCATAAAATGAAAATGTGAGACCTACGTTCAACGTTGGAAAAGATGTTAGCATTGGTAGGATTTCCATTCGATCATCGTGGAATATCAAAAATATGATATCACTACGAATGTTCCGGCAATATCACAAAGATATGCAATGTCACAAAGACATATAATTACTCGATGTGTCCTAAGAAAAGATTCAATCATATAATGATATAGCAATAAGCTCTATACTCAATAAGTGCATGTTCGAAGTCGGGGACCGGAGCAGAGTGTCTCCCTTTTTCAATATCAACGTCTTCCAAATGAAGAGTCGATAGTAATGTGAAAATCTCCGTGAGAATAAAGCAAGTATTTGTTAAGAAATACTTGAGTGGTTAGGAAAATATGTGTATTGCTTCACTGGGTCCATGAAGTCTTATTCAATATCAAGAAATCAACAAATGAAATCCGATAGAAACGTGTTGACCCAGCTTTTTAAGAATTTTGGGGAGGGCTTTTAATTCTTTTAGCCCTTTCTCACATTATCATTTCACCATAACCTCTCACTTTTCGACTACTCCCTCTTGTCCTATTTGCACAAACATCTTCACACTCAAAAACCCTCACAATCTAGAATTAAGAATTTAACTGCAGGGTTAGATCTCATCAGTGATGACATGATCATGGAGTTTTTATGAGTGGCCTAAACTCTCATGTGCAAATTTAACACCGAACTTCAATATAGATGATAGAAAATGGTTAGAGAATCATCCAAAGTGTTCAAAAATGGCAAATGGGTTTGAACACTTGGAAGTTTTGTTTTGGAAAACATACTCCCCCTAAATATATGCAAGATTTGAACAAAGTTTTTGCATATAAAGGGTGAGAAAAAGTTTGGAAGTTTCGCACAAATATTAAAAATAAGACTACAAAGGTAGTACACAAAGGCGTTCGATACCTTGCATCTCATCCTAATACTTTGTGAGAAGCTAAAAGACAAAGTAAATAAAGGTAATGAAAAGAGAAAATCTTTTTGGATTTTTCAAAAATAAGAAAATGAAAATCTTTTTGGAGTTTTCTTAAAAATGAGGAAATTACTTTTTAGCACGGGTTATACACTGAATTGTGTATAAGCCACTTTTCATCAAATCACTTCGAAATTACCTTTGGAACCCATTTGAGAATAGGCCCAACGGTTTTTTGTTTGTTTAATGACCAAATGTAAGTCTCATCGATTTGATGAATTGACGTTGCATTCCACGGTGAACTAAAACCCGGTGTTTTAGTTGAAAAGATCTTTCGTGGAAGCAACGGTGAAAAATCATTCTTTTTCTTAGAAAGAGAAGCAATCTTTAGAGATTGAGTTGAAAAATGATTTTTCGGAACAAAATCATTCACTTTTTGCACAACAGTTTTTACAGGTTTTGGTGCAAGATTAAAAAGTTCAGAAAATGAGTATTTGAATGATTTTGACTCAGTTGACTTAGCTTTTAAAATCGGTTTCCATTTTAATTTTGTCAACTGAGATTTTGCTTGTAACAAATGTTCAGAATCATCCTCGAATGATAGAAAAGAGACAAAAGTATTTGTTCCATCAAAAATAAGTTTCTTAGAGTACTTCTTACCCTTTTGCAAGGAGTAATTAGAAAACTGGGAGACCTTTCTTTCAAAAGGTTTTGAAGATTTACCCGTGTAAATCCTCTTTGGAACATCAACTTTTGGTTTGGGTGACTCAAATTTTGGAAAACTTTTAAATAACTCAATCTTGTCAGATACAAAATCAGGATCAGTCTGAATTGAGGTCTTACTGGTCTTAACAACATCAAATTTAGGTTGCACAGGGGAATTCACAACTTCACACATAGGACAATCAAGTTGAGTGCAAGTTTTATTAACGTCATTGGGTGGGCCAAGAAAGTCAGAAGAATGAGTTTGAGTTTGAAAAGACTTGGTTTGTGTTTACAATTCAATCTCAAGGTCGGAGTTTCTTTTTGTCAAAAGAGTTTCGTTAGACTGAAGTTGCAAACACTTGTCTTTAAGACACTTGATTTGAGCACAAAAATTTGTTCTTTCTTTTTCAACTTTGCTCTCAAAAATGGCGGACTTATTTTGCACCTCATGATGAAGCTTAGAATTTTGTTGTTGCAAAACAAGTTCTTTCGATTGACTGTCCAAAATGGTTATATTGAGCTCTTGGAGAGAATTGTCCAACTCATTTGTTAATTTGGAAATCTTTGATTGCAACTGATCATTTTCTTTTTGAAGACTTTCCTTTTTTGACAAAATGACATCATTTGCAGATTTAAGCTCTTTGTTTTCAGATTTGAGTTGGTCAATTTGAAATTGAAATTTTTTTAAATGTATTCACATCGACTTTCTTTTCCTCAAAACAAACCACTGCACATGGATACGAATTGATACACCAACAAATGTGATTATCATGACGACGTATTTCTTCCCAACTTGGCTCTTCATCCATTAAAAAATCTAACACCTTTGCAACAAACTCGTCTGTTATTTGAATAGTCATTTTGAATCAAAACTTAATGACAACCAAATAAAAGAACAACCTAAGACAAGAACTGAAAATTTAGCCCAAGAAACTTCTTAGCCCAACAACCAATAATAGCCCAACTGATCAAGAAAGAAAAAAAAATAACAGCCCAAAAAGAAAAAATAAAGATTAAGCCCAAATTTAAATTTTAGTTCAACACAAATTACTAGCCCAAAATACTATAAATGTAGCCCAAAAGAAAATGTAACTCAAATTTTAAACTAAAAGGAATAAAAAAAAACGGATGACACGTGAAAGAATTTTGAAAAATGGAACTTTGTTTTTTTTTTTTCTAGCCTTTTGAAAAAGGATGACGTGCTACAAGTTGGTCACGTGGTGACACAGTTTGGACCAAACACCATATTATTTGTTTCTCCAACACATGAATTAAAAATAAATAAATTTGGAGGCCAAACCTAACTTCTTACGCGTGTAAGATGGAAATGGTAGACAACTATTAAGCACTCATGATTTTGACCAATTACACTTTGACAACTCAATGAGATACTGCAACACGTTTTACTTTGAAAGAGATGATACACTCTATTCAATATACGTTTTCTGTAAATACCCGTGACACATTATCTCTCTCTTTGACAACCTTTCACTTTATACAAGACACAAAACAAAAACTCTCTTCTTTAATAGAAAAATCACAATCTTTCTATATTTCTTTAAACAAACACACCCGAAAAGACTTATTCACACAGATAGTAAATCAAGATGGTGAATGAAGAAATGGTTCAAGTTCAATCAAACATACAAGAAAATACATATACCGGTATGGTTCAAGTTCAATCTTTACTGTAATGGAATGGGTTTGAGTTGGGTTTGGGTATGAGAAGAAATGATGAACATATACCGGTTATTAGAGAAAAGAACAAATACCAGTTTTCGGGAAAAAAATTTGGGCAGAGTATAGTTTAGAAAATACACGAAATCATGTACTAATGCCGGTTTTGGTGTAAACCAGGCATAGGTTTTGAATACCGGTTTTGAAAGCCGGTAAATCAAAAGATAATTACTTCACTAATACCGAGTTTTGAATACCGGTAAATGAACAGAAAAAAAAATAGAAAACCGATTTTATAACTATATTCTTATATTAAATTAAAATTCACGATCTCTTTTTCGTTACTTTGAATCAGGATAGAAAATCAGAACGAAAATGCTTAGAAAGAAAATGCGCACAAACCCCAACCAATTTTACGGTCAAAACACTTTGCCGGAAAGTTTGCCGGAAAAGTGATCACCGTTGAATCGGATCGAATCAGAATAATATGAAGGAATCAAGTCGAGGAACAGGTCGGATTTTTCCCATAGGCTCTGATGCCAATTGTAAATAGTAGATTTAGGCTTAATTATGGATAAATGGTAGATTATGTGTAGTGTGTGAAAAAGTGTGTTTTAGTGTGTGTTTTGAGGGAATACCGGTATTAGTATAGACTTGATATTTAGAATGATTTTATTATATGTAAGAGTTAATTACAAATGGGTGGAAGGGGATATTTATACATTTCACTAATTAACATTAACACTCTTTCCATTAATATAATTTTACAATTAAACACCATGAATTATAAAGCTTAACAATTATGCATATTCATTTAATAACTTAGAGCCAGTAACAGTTATGATGATTTCTGTGTTCTTCCTCTTCAAATCTTGTTCTCATTTTTTATTACGGTTTAAAATGGACTGTAAAACCAAAGGAGATAATGCCTTCCATACTGAAGTATTTCCAGCCAGTTGTCCGAAATAGGCCTGTGATATTAGAAACATTATTTATAAATTATTAGGCACACGAACTTTAGTTTACAACTAATTATAAGAAGTATATATATGAATATGATATCCACGTGGTGATCGTATATAATTTTTGGGGTTAACATATATATTGTTGTTGCTGTACATATGTTTGGGTACCACAAGGGCATTTTCAGGGGACATTTTTAAATATTCATAATACTTTCGGATTAAATCTGTAACTATTTTTTAAATTTTTTTTCGTGCATATGTGGGTACTATTTTTATAGTACTTAATTTCAAGATTTGTTAAAATATAGAAAGTTCCTTACTATTTTATGCAACTATAATATAATGGGCCGGATAAGTATCTTGAGATATATTAACTTGTACAGTTTTTTTATTTTCTGTAAAAAATCTTCGATCCGATTCATTGTATGTAAATAATATGACTTACTTTGAAGAAGTTATGATGGAAAAAACTTCCATTCCACAATCATCGATCTGCAGTGTAAGCACTAGCAAAGAACCGAGGAACAATGAAGGAATGAAATCTCCTTCAACTTTAACATCCAATATAGGCTCTCCTTCACTTCCCACTACCATAATCTGACCGCTTCCCTTAACAACATAATTCATCTGGACCGATCCATCTGCTACATAACTTGGTGCCAAGATAGAATTGTCAATTAACTTCACAAACTTTGCACTAGACCGATCGCCTCAAGCATTGGAAAGTTATTTTCTGTCAAAGAATTCACAGATCCGCAGTCTATGAAAGAAGTGTGGCGCAATGGTTCATCAAGGGTTGCGTATAGTTTTTCTGATGAACAAACACTCTTTCTTGCTGCCATAGGTTTTATAAAGCATGAGAGTTTTATTAAATTTTTTATTTAGTTGTTGTGTCTTGATTTGAATCATTTTGTTTGTATTAGTGATCATATTAGTAAATCTGGTATTATCTTGTGTGTATCGTTTTTTTATATCACATGTTTTTATTTGCACGCCACATGATCGATTAAAGGTTCAATTTACCCTTTTAATCTATACTCCTATCAAACACTTTATCCCTGAAATATCAAAAATACCCTTAAAAGAAAAACCTTAGGCATATCCCTTCTTTTCCTTGAAACAACAATGGCGGTTTGCACTTTCAGCCGGACAAAGAAACACCTGAGTTGAATCATACATTCATATAATGACACGGTACCGCTACTTAACCAACGTTTTTTTCCTATGCCCCGCCGCATCGCGCGGGTACAAGGCTAGTATATATATATAAGTTTTAGGTAAGTAAAACAAGTATTAAAGTAAAACAAATAAAACAATAGGTTTCTTTTCACTGAAAATCACTGTGCATCATAAAAAGTATCATGCATAAATTGTCTCGTGAATCTTCGTGCATCAAATTTACCATGATCTAAGGGTCAAGATTTTGTCCTATTTTTTTTTTACTTTAATACTTGTTTTACAATACCCAACCCCTATATATATATATATAATACCAATCATAATTTTGATAGATCATTTTTATTCATGGTAATATGATGAAAGTTTGTTTGTATTTTTGCATTTATCCTAAAATAAGTTATCTCATAAAAATTAAAATGAATAATAAGATGTTATTTTAAATATATATATATATAAGATTTAGATAAAACATATTATATTTACCTTTTTTAAAGAATATATATAAGATTTAGATAAAACATATTATATTTACTTTTTTTAAAGAATATGTATTAGTTATCAAAAAATAAGTTAAAAAAAGTTAATATGTTAAGAGCAAGCGACACATATCACATTACTTGAAAGTTGACATAAATTGAAAAAATATTAAGTTTGATACACAATTAAAGTATTAAGTCTCGATTTTTTTTATTTAAGTAATACATAAGCGAAATGAATAGTAATAGTTAAAGACTTAATTAAATAATTGATCATTTATATAACATAATATACAAAGATAATAATAAAAAGATGGTTGTTCTTAGTCGTTAAAGTGTTATCCATTAAATTTTAAAGTCATGGGTTCAAGTCTCCTTAGTAACATATAAGTGATATTTTTAACCATGTATAGTAAGGCTCGAGTAGCTCGTAAAGCTCGTTCGGCAGTGAACGATCTTTCGAGCGAGACGAGCCCAATTTTTTCGTCTAAAGCTCGGATCGTCTAACTACTCGAGCTCGTTTTTTGGTTCGGGTTCGACTCAAACTCGATATAGTTAAACTCGAACTCGGTTTAAACGAGTTCACACTCGAATACGATGCTAGTTATAAATTAAGTATTTTAGTGAGATATTTTTAATAAATATAAATACTAATATATAAATATATTTAAATAATGATTAAATATTAAAACTAATATAATAATTATTTAGATTGACCTAAATAAAAAAAATTAATTTATAATTTTAATATTCTAGAGTAGGTTCTTTATGCATTTTTAATCCTCGCCCTATGCAAAGGCTGGATGTCTTAATTTATCATTAAGATAAAAAATGAGAGTTGTCTTTCTATCTTGGTAGAGTTAAGACTTTTTAAATTTCCACTTCCCTAAACACCTTATAGATATTAGAAGCCAAAATCCGTAAATTAATGGCATTAGGTGTTACATTTTATATACATTTATGTATTAAACCGTTATGTTGCCCATCAACCTAACTGCAAAATACGACGGTGGTCGTGGGGGCGGTGGTGTGGTGGTGGCGCAACTGTTGGTGGCAGACGTCGATTGTTGTAAGTAATTGATATAAAAGTAATTGATTTAAAGTGTTAATGGAGATATTTTAAATATATATATATATATATAGTGTAATTTAAATATGTAATTTAAAGTATATATAGTGTAATTTAAAGTATATATATATGTATATATATATATAGTGTAATTTAAATATGTAATATGTTTGGAAGTGTTGAAAGTATGTAATATTTTCATTTATCACCTCTTAAAATACTTTTACATACGTTATCCCTTTAACAATAATTAATATATAAATTATATCAATTATTTTTACATTAGTTATCAACACCACTCGACGCTTCCGACACCAATAGTCCCCCCTACTACCACACCGTCACCGCCACAACCACCGCCGCATTGTGCGGGTACCGTGCTAGTTAATGTTAAGTCACATAATGTATGTGAAAATATTTTAAAAGGTGTTAGATGAAAATATTACTGATTAAAGAACATTTTAAGAATATAAATATGTGATATCGTTGACCCAATCATTATAATTTTAAAAAAATATACCTAATCTAGAAAGTAATTATCTAGAGTTGAAATTACCTTAATTGCATGAAACTTTTGAAATGCTTGACTTCGTTATAGTAAGTAGGGGTTGGGTATAGCAAGTATGTAGTAAACAGTAAACAAATTATTATAATTATATAATTCTGCATAATTAACCTCGTATACAAAAAAAATTACTTACCATTTTCAATCAAAGATAGAGTTAGAAAAATATTATAGATATTAAGAAAGTATTCTACCACAATATAATTTAGTTTAATTGTAACTGGAAATTATTAGTAACACCATTCTAATCACCAATATAAATTCCAAATGAATCCCACCAATTATATTCAAGGCAAAATGGCATTTAACATTCGAAACCCTTTTTCCATCTTCGCATCTGTTTGTTTAATTTCTGCTCTTTTTGTAAGCCATTCTTTATGTTCGAATGACGATGAATTATTTGTTAATAGAAATAATGGTTTTACACCTGCTTTAGGGACATTGTATGGAGCACCCAATGGTGTTGGATGTGGTAATTAATTACATATACATACATTAATTTTATGATGTTTATTTATTGTACTTTTATCAATGTAATAATATTTTCTCAAATTCTAGCGTTTTTTCCGGTGTTCTCAAAGTTTAATTAAAATTTAGTTGTTAAAAACAATTAGCTGGTGTTATTATTGTTATTATTTTTAATTTTTGTTATTAATAATAATTTTCATTCAATGTAAAATATTTCATTCAATTATGATTGCGTAAAATATTTCATTCAATTATTATTATTATTATTATTATTATTATTATTATTATTATTATATTATTATTATTATTATTATTATTATTATTATTATTATTATCTACTTGTAATCATCATGTACGGCAATACACATATAGGAGAAGCTTGTGGATTGGATGATAATGTAATTAGATTACCTCCATTCTTAAGCATGATAGCAGCTGGAAATTCTAGGATTTTTTTGCAAGGTAAAGGATGCGGTGATTGTTTTCAGGTAATTAAATATACGAGTAGTAAATTTCATTCATTATCCATATAAAGTTATATACATAAAAATAAGTATAGATATAGGTGTTGTAGTTTATATACAGTATATGCTTCATATATATATTATATATATGTAACTCTATTGAGGTTGATTGTGCTTAATTAGATCAAATGCAATCGTGAGCCTTATTGCTCTGGTAGACCGATCACTGTTACGATAACGTATGAATGCGCTGGTAAATGTAACGATGTTCCTTATCACTTTGATCTAAGCAGTCATGCTTTCGGTGCAATGGCACATCCAGGACAAGCTGCAAATCTACGTGATCTTGGCCAAGTTGATATTCATTTTCAAAGGTACGTTCATATATGTTTTTATTAACTGTTTGCATATATTTGTGTTATATACTACTGTATATGAATTTTGCTAGTTACAGTCTTAATGATCCATTGGCGGATCCAGCTTTATACTAGGGTGGTTTTATGTCCATCCTCAAGTTGGCCCAATTATTGTTAGAAACGTGAAATAAACATATAATAGAAATTACATTTAGACGTATAAAAAAGTTAACACAATGGTATAATAAATACTTAAAAGCTATTAAACAATGACAGAATAATAAATAAAATAAAATAATGAAAACACAGGTTGTTTTTTTCATAAACCAACCATGGTATAAATATAATTTCAAAGACTATGGTTTGACAATTATTTCTCATCCACCTTACAAATGTTTTATAGATTTATGTAGTATCACCAATGGTTATATTTTTAAAGATTACAACATATGTTTTTTTCCAGTGAATTGAAAGCTAAAACGGTTGGTCCAATGCATGGATGTAGTTAACTACGTATAATATAAAAAGTTATAAGGATTCACGGTATCCACAAGATAATTAAATACACAAATAGTAGTGGTTTTGTAAAAGCTGATTTTATGCCTATGATCCACAAGCATGTAATCACCTTCATTGAAGCCATAGCGAAGTTATTGATTTCCCTAACGCTTCCTTCATTGAAGAGGGACTCGAATGGAACAATTTTTGGGTTGTACTTATACTTCTGATTCCAAATTAAGACAATTTTAACTCATATATAATTTTAACACATATGTTCCAAGATTCCTTGATTGCATCGATGTAACTCATCCTATCTAACACAATTTGATGTGCTATGATATTGTATATAGCGATATGGAAGCAAAGATGTAATTATTATTATGCTAATTTTTAGTTGATGTAAAACATTCATATATTTTTCATATCACGATAATGGTTGTTTGTCACAATATTTCCTATGAGCTCATTCATATGATTCACTATAAACAATAAAAACCCCATTCTTCAACCTTAATTATATATCATCAAGTGTATAGTTATACTTCATAACATAAGGTTAATTTAAACCATAATTCAATACAATATTATTTGTTATTAATTATTTGTAAGAAAATCATATACGGAAAATAAGTTATAATGGAACATAGATCATAATATTACTTGACACAAATTTAACGACTGTAGATATAAATGCTAACAGTTATTAAAAAAATCAAATATTAAAAAAGTTATAAAATGGATCGACATAGCTTTTTGAAACAATCATTCTTTGTTAACAAATCTAGATAACGTTTTTCTTTTAATAATACTAATCTGTAAGAAGATTTATAAGAAAATCAAAAGAAAATTAAAAGAATGATAGACTATGATGTGGATCAAAAAGGGTATTATAAAAATTAGACATATTAAAGGGTATCCAAAAAGTTAAAAATATTAATTTTGATGTGATTAGTAGAATATTAATTAATAATATGTATTGTTGGAACATTTTATTCATAGTTGAATGACTAAAAGAGTATTTGATTAAAGATTGAATCAATGATGATGTCATCATTTTGATCTAAGGGTGGAAAATTAAGAAAGAAATTTAATAAAGGGTCTAGATTACTTTATTTTTGAATTAAGGGTTCTCTTTTAGTATATATTAAAGATATATATATATATATATATATATATTAAAAAGATAAAATGAGAACCAATAAATTGTCGAGAACTGCGAGAATCATTTTTCACCTTTTAGATTAAATAGATCAATGGCTAAGATAAATTGATGGCATTTATGTAAATATTTTAAAAAGAATTAATTTACAAATAATTTAAAGCATAATAGGAATATTGAAAAAAGGAAAAGAAAATGTTTCAAATGGTGTACATTTTTTCAAATGGCCCATTAGCCCAACCCGAATCTAAAGAAAATGTTTTCCAAATTCATATGCTAGTTGTAAATCTGAAAACCATTTGTCTCTTTTACATTTTTAGAGGGTGTTTGGGAATACGTTTTGAATTGATTATCTGATTATTACGTTCGTAAAACGCAGATAATCTGAAAAAAGTGTTTGTGTAAAAAAAGTAATTATCTGCTATGAAAACGCAGTTTTAAAGAAGCATGTACCTACCTGCTTTTTCAAAACGCAGTTTTGAAAACGCATAATCTATTTTGATAACACAAAATCTGTTTTGCAATCTCAATAACAAACACCCCTTAGTGTTTGATTTTTAGGTATACATGTTGAAGATAACTATATGGTATATGCATGGGTTGTCAAATTAGATTGTTTTTTTTTTTTTTAAATTAATATAATTAATTAGACCGAAATGTCTAACTAGAGTTCTTTGTATATATAGAGTTCCATGCAACTATGGAACAACAAAGATTGCTTTCAAGATTGACAAGAGTACAAGCCCTTCCTGGTTTTCAACCGTGATAACTTATACTGATAAAGATGGTGGACTTAAGGCAGTGGAGATAGCATGGACTGGCTCGGATCGATTTATTCCAATGAGAAATCTTTGGGGTGCTGTTTGGGTAGTCGATACAAACCCATCGACCCACGGTCCATTCTCGTTCAGGCTTACTTCTCCAACAAACAGCGTTGTTTTTGCTTATAATGCTGTTCCAATGGATTTTAAAGTTGGTCATACTTATTTCTCGCATGTTAACTTTTAGTTTCGAATGAGGCCGGACACGAATAGGGGCCAGATATATATAGAACAGAATTAATACTCGTGGAGTATGTTCAACTATATATGGTGTCGTCTAGAGATTATGTTAATCCCCTTTGGAAGATATAACTCATTGTCCTTTCTACTCCCATGATTTATTGAGAATTATTTAATACATATGCATATTTTATAGCTGTATTATGTCAGTTTTTTGATTAGTTTGAAGGTTAATTTCATGATATAAATCATATAATACGAAAGAAAATAAGAAAATTTTGGATTACAAGTATGTATTAAAAAGAAGAATTCAAAGCACGCGTATGGTAAAGCGATGGATATGGACTACTTTTTAAAATGGATATATCCGGAAATCTCAATTCCAAAATATGCCAAAGGAACAAATTAAAGCCCGGAGTCGTGAATATATGAAGATAGCACAAGAGAGGAAAGATAAATTGGGGATGAGAAGAAAAAAAGTACCAGGGGACGCTTTACAACCGCCCAATCTTGTATTTTCGACGGAACAAATCAAGCATCTTCCTCCTCCTTCCTTCTTCTTCGGCGAGACAACTGCCGCCACCAACATCATCTCCGAGCACTCCAACCACGGCGCCGGCGCCTGCAGCAAGGGCGGAGCCAGTACTATATCAAACCGCCACCATCACTTCATCACCGTCAATCATTTCTATACGATTCTCATATGCGTCTGGTGACAACCATTTAAGAACGGACGAGGGAAACGCCCTTATGGATCCACTGGAAAACGAAACTGAGGATTGCCGGAGATGTCGCCAGAGGTGGTAGCAGCGGTTTTCTTGTTGAAGAAGAAGGAAGGAGGAGGTGGTGACGGTCGCCAGAGAAGGAGGTGGTGGCGGCGTTCGTCGTCTTGCCGGAAAAGAAGGAAGAAGGAGGAGGAAGATGCTTGGTCTGAGCCTTGATCGGATGATCGAGATTGATCCCCTTTACTGTTTTGATTGCTTGTTCTTTATTCAACCCTCCCTTGGCACGTACAATATATATATATATATATATATATATATATTATATATATATATATATATACTAGATGGGTACCCGCACGTTGCAGCGGTACCTCTAAAATGCCGACAGTTAACAACGTGCGAGATACCTTGACGGTGATTAGTTACAACATAATACTCATCTTCGTGTAGTTCATCCACCGTTTCGTGATATATTATAGTTTATTTATCTTCTCGTGAGCTCATTACATGACTTACTTTCAAAGTTTATAAATCACAATCTAAACTCACGTAGGTGATGTCTACCGTCAAGGAAAAAAAGAGACTTCCAAATAAAATGGATCCTCTAAACTTCACAAATATTTCAAACATTCATCATGTTATATATATTTTATTGAAGGAAATAAGTAAATAAATAAATAGTTCAAAGTAAAAATGGATGGCTTTAGCAATATGTGAACTTATGGAGTTATAACTCACCCGCAACTCAAGAGAGTTGAGTTAGTAGTTTAGAGTTGAGATGCAAGTGTAGAAATTGAAGTTCTTATGAGATAATGAAGTTAATTCCATATTGAGTCATATCAAGTGTTTGATGATATTCATTACACTATAGCCTGGGAATAAAATTTCAATATGTATTTCCACTTTTCAACTCAAATAAAAGATCAATACTTTTATGAAACAGAATTTTTACATGCTTATCAATTTGAAAGATCACTTATAGTTGTAAAAGAGGCTACCTCTGTTTACCTCTATTAGACAACATTTGCATCATTGTACATAAAGGAATTTTACACTCAAGCAATATAGAAACAGAGCAAGCATATCACTTGTATGTAATTTCTACCTTGACGACCCATGCTGAAATTCGGGTTTGCTACACCAATTATATGTGCCCACCATAGAGCCTGCTTGTCCACATGAGGATTCCAATCTGGCTCATAAAATATAACCTGCATTTCGTATCGGCCTAAATGAGTAGATATGACCACCGGCCAATATATTATCAAAAATCTATAGAGAACAAAATACTTAAAATGTATCGAGAAAAAAACAATAAGGTGAACCTTTCACTATAGGCCTATAGCTTGTTATAAAGTATGGTGCATATATAATTATGATATACATGTTCTACCTTTACCTTTTATGGTAGCAAAAACAAAGCATTTTGGCCAAAACATGCACTGACCCGTTACCAAATCAACTCATATTTCACTTAGACAAACTGAAAGATATTGAACATTTAATCTTTCAGTTTCACCACATCGACAAATTTCACAAGTTACCCTGAATTTATAACCTTGCCCAACACACAAATATCTTATAAAAAGAACCCCTAAAAGTAAGTAGCTTATCGTTGAAATGGTATCACCATACTTTATGCCTCATTGTTAGGAGGTCAAGCAGATAAAATCTATATAGCCTAAAGGGAATATGTCGAGCTCTATAGCGGTTATAACATATGGAGTAAAACTAATAATACCTTTAATACACCAAGGTCCAAACATTATTTTCCCTACTTATTCTGCCTAACAAATACACTCCATGACAAAATAAGATTTGGTTAATAATATTTATAGCAACTTGGCCTTAAGCACAACTAAACCAATCATATTTAACAGATTAAATAGATTTTTTGTCCCATAAGGCATGACCACTATTTCTATTAGTTACATTGTTTCAGAGAAGCCACCATGTATGTATCATATCTGCTAAGTAATTCACTTTAGAAGGTATAAATAGAGGAATAATGTTTGTTTCAAAACCGGAAACATAAGTACCAGAAATAACAAAGACCTTTGCTTCGTCTCTGGATGAAACCGCTTTGTTACACGACATTTAGGTCGACCAATCTTGACTGCACAACCATTACATATAATGTTAGTTCCATTTAGTTGACATATAAGCAACATGTAAAAGAATGATAAGTGACATCCAAATAACAATATTATCAGAGTTTATAATAACCAATTGTAGTTCATGCATATATCAATCCAAAAAATACATAGATCATGGTAGTTGCCATCTATATATCTATCCTAAAAACAATAAATGAAACACAAATATACCTGACTCCCAATATTGTACAAAAGTATACAATAGCCCGATTTCCATAACGTTAATTGCATCCTTATAATGAGAAACAATATAACAACATGTAGCCCACCATTCTTTCAAATGCTTGAGGTTGTATGATAATGACTGGTAGTGAAGAAGAATCAATAGTGTTTTCATTCCCACTAAGGCACCAAATAAAGTATAACCCTGATGTAATCTGCACCCAATAAATTCTCATTAATCGTTAACTTCTTTATAGAATTATAGGAGAGATTTTCAAAATATCATTAAGATTTATACAACTATATTATTACTTAGCGGGAAGAACGATCATGTAAAGCTATGTAATTATGTATCTAATTATTAAAAAAGTCAAAAACATCACCCCATGAGCCCTGTTTTCAATGTCCCCGTCCGTAGAGGTACTTGGGTTGAGCTTTGCCATTATGACTCTCGTTATAATGAACTATTAGAATATCCCGTATCTGCGTGTGCAACAATAGCAATGAAGCATACACCCAATAACACCACCACTTTTTAAAAACCCAACTGACGCTGCATACATATCACTGAAACAAATTAAAACTATAATCTAGCATTAACAAAAGAAATCAAAATGCAATCAAGCAAAGAAGAAATAGAAGGTGAAATAACTGAAACGGTGACGTTTCATCTCATTAAAACCTTGGAATGGCACACATTAGGGATACAACCATGCAATGCAACAGATTGAGATTTTCATAGGGACACCATGTTTATATTGATTCCCAATAATGGTTAGGCAAGGCATAACTAAAGAAGATATGATATGTTGGCTTTTAATAATCAAATAAAGGAGGCGACATGTAACCTTGAATTCTAGATTTCAATAAGCAACATTTGTCCTAAGATAATTAATCAAGAAAAACATTTGAAAATTAAATGTACCAAAACCAAGAGTTGAAATAACCTCATCGATTTGTCTTAAGATAATAACATTTCACACAGAATATTCAAACATGTAAAAAAATTTCAAAAGAAAGAAAAATCACCAGTAAAGCTTGTATTAGGAACTTTGAAATAGTTAACAAAATTAGAAGATTATGAAGAAAGACGAATCACCAGTAAAGGGGGAAAGCGGTGGTGATGGACGACGAATATGGTCTTGATAGCGGTGGCGATCATGGTCTTGCTAGCGGTGGTGGAGATGGAAGGTCGTGGTGATGGAGGGCGGTGGGTGGATAGTGTGAAATATGTGTCTTTGTGTGTGTTATGGTTTAGCAGAAAGGAGCGTGTAGGGTAGGGGTATTTTTGGGATAATGCAAAATTACTTAATGTCTTAAACCCAAAATGCTTTATAAGACCGGTCCTTATAGGAGCTTCGTCCGGCGTCTACTAGGAGCCAGACGCGTCCGACGCTATTAGCACGGAGTGCGTCTGGCTCGGCGTCTGGTGCGTGCGTCTGAAATCGAACACAGTCGAACGTCTGGTGTGGGGCCCGAGTTGCAATTGCAGCCAAAATAAAAAAAAAACAAACTTTTTTTTTGAATTTTGTAAACTACTAGCCGTTGCTAGCCCGCTCCCCTTCTTTTTAAATTTTTTTTATATTTTTTTCCTCTATTTAAACACCACCATTCCACTACCATTTCATCACTACTTCAAACTTCATCAATCAAAAACACATCTTTCTCTCAACATTTCACACTTCATCAATCAAAATGCTTAGGAGAAATAAGAATCTTGCAAACCAAAACCAAAACCCTGGCCCATCCCAAAATATACTAGATGAATTTGATGCGCTGCTAGGTTTGGGATCCGTTCCACCAGTAGGATCTCCCCCTCCATGTCGTCGTCTAATATGGGGGGGGGGGGGGGCTCTAGCAACTTAGGTCCAATAAACCAATCATTTACGAGTTTATTAGGTACACCCATGTTTAACGAACAGCTTCAAGCGTTCATGTTGATGCAACAATTTAACCAATTTCAGGCTGCTGGTTCGTCCTACCAGAGGCCTATAGGTGAGACTTCCTCACAACCGGCACGAACTAGTGTCGCATCTGCAGAGGAAGAAGAAGAAGAAGTTGAAGAAGTTCCTGCACCGCCCAGACGAGTGACAAAGAAAGGGGTGGCTATAGCTGAGAAGGCGAAGTGGAAAATAGAGGAATGTGTTTTGTTGTCCATGGCATAGACACATGCTTCACAAGACTCCCAAGTTGGTATTAGCCAAGACGAGGGTATGTTTTGGCGTAAAGTGGTCGAATGGTACAACCAAAACCCCCCTTATGGAGAACGAAACAAAAGCCAGTTACAAGGAAGTGGAACAAGATCAAAAGTACCACTAAGAAATTTGGATCAATTATGAAGAGGCTGCAAGAACAGGGAAGGCAGAGCGGTGCAGATGAGAAGCAAGTGTACAACGAAGCTCACCTTCAGTACTTGGCGGTTTATGGACCGCCCAAGTATCAGTTTGAGCCGTGTTATGATGTGCTGAAAGACTGTCCCGCCTTTTGGCAAGATCATAGTGTTCCCAGAAGAGGCGTGAATGATTTTGTTGATTTGGGTGATTTTGTTGATTTGGGGCAGTCGAGTGGAAACCCGGATGTGGCTCAAGACCGGTTGTTTGGAGACGACCCAATTCGTAGACCACCAGGTCGTAATGTTAGCCGGAAAATGTCAAGTGGTTCGGATGCCACTTCTAGCCGTGGTGGATCAAGTGGGTCAGAACAGGCCTTGCACACCCTTGATCGAATGCTCCTGTTGCAAGAAGAGCAGGCCAGAAAAATTGATGAGGATAGGAGGAAGGTGGAGGAGGAACGTCAGCTGAGAGCGGATGAGCGCTTCCGCAAGAAGGTCAGGGTGGCTTTCGCACTTTTGCAGCAGCCAATCCCTACCGGCATAGATGAAGACGAGCTGGAGCAAATACGGGCTACGCGCAAAAACCTCATCGAGAAGTACGGGCCGTATTTTAAGGATATCTAGTTTTACTTTGTATTTTTAATTCAATGTGTTTTAATTCTTAGGTTTATGTGTTTAATGTTTGTTTCCAGAATTTTCATTGTCTAATGTTTTTTTTTTTAATCCGTGTAATGTGTTTTTTAATAATAAAATGTGTTTTAATTTTAATAAAATGACTTTGTTTAGTTTTGTGAAAAATGAAAATGAAATAATATAATAGTGGATGAATTGTGTTAGATATGGGTAAGAAGTGGGGGTTATAAGTAGGGGTGTGTCTAGAGGAGAGAGAAACTGATTAATAGTGTTAGACGTGGGTTAGACGCCGTTCCTTATAAGGACGGGCCTAAGGGTTTATAGATATATATATATATATAAATCCTAAATAGATAAAGGAATTCGTAGGCAAGGTTAATTTCAGGATGGACATGAAGTGATGTTTAAAGTATTGCTTAATTTGGAAGTGGAACTATACACTTTTGCAAAGTTGGGGGAAATTTAGTCCAAGATTGTTTGAAAATATGACTAGACGACTAGTGTTGGGACAGGAAATGGTCCAATTAGAAAGCCCACATAGCACACAAGTCCATTCCATCATCAGCGAGCTCAATAGGCACACAAGCACGTCTTTGTGTGGTACTGTGGTGTTTGGAAAGGATCGTGCAAATGCAACAGCTGCTCAAACAGCTGTTGATATTGTAGCAGAAATGGACAATGAATAAGAAGAAAGTCATGAAGGATGAACTATAATTACTGACCACTAAACAATACTTCTTATACTCGTCCTCCTTTAACAAAAGAGTCTAGCATTCTCCGAAAGAGAAAAAGAAGCAATACATGGGAACCTCTAGTTAACAGCCTCAAAGATTCAGCTGACATAGTAGGTTCCAAGATAGAGGAAGCAACAAAAAGTTTAACAACATTGTTAGGAATCGATAAGGATCGTGAGGAGCTTTGTAAAAAGCTTCACGCGAAGATGAAAAAAGTAGATAGCTTGAGTTCCCGTGAATAAAACAAAGTTGTGCGCATGCTTTCACGGGATGAGGACTTGATTGTGATCTTTTACACGGTTCATGATGAAGACAAACATGCATGGGTACAAGACGTGCTTAACAATGATGTTTGACATCTTAAAGTTTTAAAAGTGTTTACTAATTTTTAATTTTAAGTAATATGCCTCTATGTGTATTTCCTAAATGCTTGTCACTTTGCGTGTTTAGATGGAATGTTTTGAGTTTGTTTTTACATGATGACTTTGTTGAAATATGTCTTTTGAATCTTATGAAACTTTCTTATTTAATCTTATATTAATTTGCCTTAATGTTTTTTGAGGTTACTCTAACTGTATCTAGTGGGTATTTTTTGGTTTAATCACTTATTCAATTGCCTATAATGTTGTTGATGTTGATCCGAGTGTATTCCATGTTTAAATATTTCTTTTAGTGATGATTGTTTATTAAAGATATGTATTTTTGTCATTTGCCACGAATTCCATTCCTTTCCCCCTAAATTTTACATTCCAATAACCAACCAAACATGTAGATGGAATGGTTACATATTCCATTACCATTGTCATTCCATAACCAACGTTCATTGCATTCTATCATTATTCCAGTCAGTCCAAAAGACCTTTACTTTATTTTCATGTCGCATGTTCTCCTACACTTAAGATTAGTTATTCGTGTTTCCTTTTCTAATTAGTTGAGCACGTAGCATTGTTTGTTAAATTGTATTGTAAGTTTATATTGTTATGCTATTTTCAATGGGAGCATATATTTTCATATCCTTCCTTGTCATTTCTATTTCATATTATTGAGTATGTTCGTCCTTGTTTGTAAAGGTTATTTGTTCATAGTTAATGACATATTTTTAGATATCTTTAGGATATTCATAGTACTATTGTTTTGTTTGTATATAAAATAAGAATATGCAAGGACATTTGTATGATTGAAATCAAAATTAAATGATTTTAAAGATTTGTAAATATATGATGTGACAACTAAAGAACACCTAAGGACGTCCTTAACATTCAAGATAGTCTTAGTATGCAGAAAAACTAAAGGAAACTTATGTCTCTCTTCTTCTCTTTTGTTCTAATTAGAGCTTGACTCTCTCTTAAGGTTATCTATCATGGAGTTTGCAAATTTTCTCCGTAAACATATCAGGAGAGTTATAAGTTGGAACTCGCCTTAACACTATTAATGACACATTATAGTCACATATTACACAAACTACATACATAAATACATGTGAGTCGTTTAAAATGTATAATTAATTACTATTATGAAATACATAGGCTTAGAACATTTCTAGTACAACAAAACAAGTTATACCGAATATATATAGTGATCCATAGAATCAAAATCTGAGTACATGAGGTGATGATCACAAAAGTAACTGTAAATACTTCGACAAATCGATAGCAAATTGTGACTTCTTGTATCAACCCAACAATCCAACCAATGTCCAACCAAATGTTCTACATATAAAATGTAGGTAAATTCACATATAGTATAAAAATATAATTTTACGTGTGCCACAAAATATTTTACGTGTACAACAAATTATAGAAATTATTATACTACAATATCACTGTAACACCCCAACAAGGCGGAATCATGGGGTATCACAAGAAAAGCACAACATGACATGGAAGTTATGTAGAGTAAACTAAATGCACAAAAGGATCAAGTAAATCCATACGAACCATTTAGTAGTGCAAGCAACCGGATCACATCTAAGCATAAACCCTAATCAGGAATAATGAATCACGGATCCAAGAAGTCCAAGTCCAAATCCAATTCTAGCAAAATCAGGCAATCAATCATCCAATACATCTTTGAGCTAACCTGTCACCTGAAAAGTGTACTAACACGCGTCAACATAAAGTTGGTGAGTTCGTAGGGGTAAGTAATAGGAATCAAGTGTGTTGGGATAACAACCGTTAATGATATACGAGGATTAGAATACCTAATCACGTCCAAGGAAAACCTAGAAGGTTTCACGATATCACAAATCAAAACAAGTCAACGTTTACATTCAATTAACACATATCGGCACGACTTACACATATTTCAAAGGCGTGATCATAACGACATGACTTACGTATATTTCAACGACATGACTTACATATATTCCAAATGCATGATCACAAAACATTACAATCAACGTTACGTTACAACTAAACAATCACACACAATAAACACGTTAAACAATATCGTTAACAACAACGTTATGCCACAAATGTGGACTTACTCGTTATGCCATCGACATGGCGGAATCACGTTATGCCACTAATCGTGGACTTACTCATTATGCCATCGACATGGCGGAATCACGTTATGCCACTAATCGTGGACTTACTCGTTATGCCATCGACATGGCGGGAATATGCCATCAACATGGCGGAATCACGTTATCTCAATCACATGCATACAAATACAAATCTATAATACGTTAAGGGGAAAAAGTTATCATGCGAGATCCTATGTCCTGATCCTTATCAAAACGTTTTCCAGCAATCAACAACACAATGCACATACACTTCTTACGATTCTAATTTCAAGGAATCATTGATGCTTATATATAGGGTCACCCGCAGCCTTCCTACCACATCTCCTATTCATTGAAAGTATAACCGTCTTCCATGTATGTATAACTACCCAAACTACAAGTATTCATAAACGGAAGCATAATTAATCGAGCAACAAGTCCATACGTTAATCAAACAATCAATCAATCGAGTAAACAACAATAACAAGCACGTACACTTTTCAGCCCGAATCTCAATTGAGTAGGGAGGGTTTACGAAACTCACCTTGGCCTCTAGAAGTCATTAGAATGAGCTTAAGCGGGTGAGCGGGGAGCACAACGATCACAACCTATTAAATCAACAATTTATCATCGCAAGGTATCCGCAATCGATAAGGTTTAGCTAGCTAAACTATGCCACAATCCTGAGGATGCTTTAAAAGTGATTCAAGAACGTTTAAGCGACAAGGGGAAATGTATTAGTTAAATTCGGTTCGATGACTTAGCACCAAAATTTGACTTGAGAATCAAAGTGTTTAGAAATGTGTTTAACCAGTTTTGTTGACCTTAAAATGATGATATAAGACTAATAAACAAGCTTTGGATCATTGAAAGTCGACCGATAACCGAACGAAAACGCTAAGGGAGGACAGGGGATTGGCGGACGATTTGGCGGATGATCCACCGGATGATGAGATGAACACGGATCATCCGTCAGTTCATCAACATCGTCCGCAGGTTAAGAAAAACAAGAAAACGGGTTTTGACCTAAAAATCGACAACCTTAGAAGCTAAATACGGTTACTAAACTTCAACACAACCAAATTCAAGTATAACCATGACATAAAAACACACCAATTCACAAACCCACTTCTAATTTCTAACGATTTGATTAAAAACACGTTTTTAAGCTAAAACACATAAATTTTGCCAATATGGACCACCAAACGTTTAGATTGACAATAAGGAAGTAACCTACAATGTAAAAGGAATGTTTTGAGCTATGAAACACTTACCAATTCGTCCTACATCTTCAATTTCGGATTTAGAGCCCTAAAAGTGGATGAACTCTTGAAACACAAGGAAAGTCTTGGATTTTTGAGGTTTATTAATGTTATCATTACCAAATCTTGTTATTTCAACCACCAACAATCAAAATTACTAGTATTTATTATGAATTTGTGATGGAGCATTTTGGAAAAATGAAGAAGGAGAAGGAAATGAATGATAGGGGAGAGGGAGAGATATGGGAAGGATAAGGAAAAGAGAAGAGAAGAGTGTGTGGGTGTGGGAGTAGGGGGCCGGCCTTGGTGTCCAAAAAGGAGGCTCCCGCTTCGCTAATTCCGACCAATAGCTATTCGTTAAACATTTAAATGCTAAAACGAAACCGTTTCCCCAATTAACTCAACGTTATATTAAAACACGTCAAAACGTTCCATAATTCGTATAAATTCAAGAAAGCGTTTACATTTAATCACGTTTAATTACAAGTCAAATAAGGTCAAAAATCACGAATGTTACAATCACATAGTATAAAGATATTAATATTGTCTCAAGCTCCTAAATATCGAAACCTTAACGTGTAGATGTTGCTCCATGCGTAGTGCTATATATGGCACCGTAAGTTTAAATAAGTATACACTCATTTAGTCCCAAAAAGTGACTTATATGAAGTTGAGAAGTTAACCTAAAGAGTAAAGCATGTCTATCTAAAGTTTTACAACATCACCAATAATTTGCTAGGTGAATAGGTCCCTCTCACATACAACGTTGTTTATTATTTTATTTTATTTTTTCATTAACCAAAACATATATGAATCTTAATTAGACATGTTTAGGCTTCTACATATTTTAACCGTATGTATCAAACTATCAATACTCATATGCCTATACTTTTGTTACCCAAAAGAAAAAGAAGCACAATTAATAAAATTAATACACTTACGTTAATACAAAACATATCAATTTACTTCACAAGTTTACAATATATATAAGAATAAGATCTCAAAACGTTGAGTGACAGACATAAACAAATTAATACCAAGTTAAAGCAACATAGAGCTTGTTATATTGGCTCTCGACTTATTGATCAGTGTTGATCACAACATATGCAAGACCAACCTTATGCATTTTCATCTATTAACTTGGATCCAGGAACAATTATGATGGATACTGTGTTCTTCCACTTCAAATGTTCTAATTTTTGATTAATGTTTAAAGTAGACTGTAAAACTATCGGAGCTAATGCTTTCCAAATTGAAGTATTTCCAGCCAGTTGTCCAAAAATAGGTCTACAATATTAGAAAAATGATATATAAATAATTAGGCACACGAACTTAATTTAGTTTATAACTAATTACAAGAAGTAAATAAATGTGAAATCCGCGTGGTGATCATATATAATTTTTATATTTAATTTCTAGATTTGTTAATTCATAGAAAGGTGTTTGTTATTTCATTATGATTGAAGTATAAATTAAAAAGGATTTTTCTATAACAACTCTTAGGGCTGTTATTCACTTACATAAAAATCTTTTATAATTTCATATCAAAAAATCACTCTTTGAATTTTATGGTAAAAATATAACTAATTTATGTAACAAAAATATTAAACCATGACAAAATTTAAATATCTCGGGAGATATTGGCCCTTTTGTCCCTTGTTTAGAAAGGGAAGTGATATTCGTACCACTTATTTTGATACATCTGTCAAAACTGTGCAGTATAAACTTGTACAGTTAGCTATATAACTCATACGATGTGGTAAATATAATTGTACGAATATCACTTCCCGTTTAGAAAGGGTGGCAGGGAAAAATATGACTCACTTTGAAGAAGTTATGATAGAAAATACTTCCATTCCACAATCATCTGCGGTATAAGCACTAGGAAAAAACTGAGGAACAATGAACAAGTCTCCTTCTTCAACTTTACTGTCCAATATAGGCTTTCCTTCACTTCCCACAACCCGAATCTTACCGCTTCCCTTAACAACATAATTCATCTGGACCGATCCATCTGCTACATAACTTGGTGCCAACATAGAATTGTAAATTAACTTCACAAACCTTGCACTAAGACCGATCGTCCCAAGCATTGGAAAGTTATTTCCTGTCAAGGAATTCACAGATCCGCCGTCTATGTAAGAAGTGTGACACAATGGTTCATTAAGGGTCGCGAATAGTTTTTCTTTTGTGTGTTTACTTGGTTCAGGAAATTTAATTCCGCTTTTTAGTTTAACAAGTAATGCTCCGGGTTGGCTGCTTACAACATTTTCTGACTCTTTTGGGTCAAGATCGAAAGTTTTACCTACGATATCAGATCCAAATCCAGCTAAAATTCCTAGAACTCCCGAAACAAAATAGTATGTGAATTGACCAGGGACTAGAGCTTTGTTGGTTTCACCCAAGAATACAATGACAACATCAGTATCGCCACTGTTAAACCACCATGAAATTACCCCTGATGAAAGTGGAATTGCATCCCCTTCTTTGATCAACAAAACTTTTTCTTCTGGACTATTTGGTGCCACTAACCCAACTGTGCAAGTACCTATTAGATAAACTTAAATGAGTAATGCTAAGAAATTTATTTTCAATAACTAAATTTCATCTTTCATTTCATGGTAATTATGATCTGACTTGTATGTATCAAAATATATGCTAGCTTAACTTAGCAACTACTATACGTACGTAGAATTTGTGTTTGAGATTCAAAAAAAAGAAATGATTATTCGTGAAAGTTCAGATACTACTTACGCAAGTTATAGAAAAGTAAAGTAACAAGCGTTCCGATCCTCTCTGATAGAGGTATAAGAAGGTGAGATGTAGACAAGGTTGATACGAAACCAAGAGGTAGATCCATGGAGCAAGATTTAAAATTCATAGAAAAAAATTCAAACATACATACAAAAATAGTCTTACCTCTATCACATGATAGAGAAAAAAAATTTAATTAAATATTCATATAAGAGGGTCTCTTTGCCCCCTTTTGGCACCGCCTCTCGATGTATAGTAGTCTTACCTCTATCCTAAGATAGAGATAATGTTTACATAGGTAGTGAAGATCGAATGCTTGACATCTGTCTTCAAAGTCAAGACGTTTTCAAGTTGATCCAACCCTTAAGTTAATTACGCATATCTTTCGATAATAATTAAGAGCATTCGTATAAGTTACACTATGCCTTGAAGTGAAAACCTTACCTTTGATAACGAATCCGATTTTGGAGGAATCAGCATAGTGAGGAAGAGCAAAGCCAAGAGGGCGTAGAAGAAGTTTTCCTGCTCCGAGCTTGAAATCGCTCAGCAAAGGTGATTTTGAGCTTGACCATACATAATATCCTCCACTATCTCCCTCAAATGCTGTTTGATCAGCTTTCTCCACCACCATTTTCGTCTCCATCTTAAAACTGAAATCTCCCAAGACTAATTAAGGTATAGAAAATGTGACACAAAGAGAGTTTGTATTCACAAGCTAGGCCATTGGGCATGGCTACTTATAAAATAAAAGTGATCGACTATTCACTGTATAGTATTGACTTTTTATTTTCACATGGGGTGATTAGATTTAATTATTATTAGTTTATTACTAATAACAATAATTAGTGCTATGTATACTTAATTAATGAAGAACTTTTTCTATCTAAAAAATAATTGCAGCTAGGTTGATAGTGAGGTAAATGCATATATAATTAGATAGCGATCTTGTTTTATATCATAAAAGATACTTAAATCTCCACTAGTAGAGTTTAATAAGTAATCTTTTGCTATTAATTAACCTTTGCTGCTTACTATTCTCAAAGCTGACTATTTTATATGAATCATGGACTTTGTTTGTTGCAATATTATAATTTGGTTTCCAATTCAATAAATTCAAAATGAACAATCCACGCTTCAATCGGTGAAACACAGGTTCTACTCATACAACAAGGTCCGATCCATGTTAACAGGTTCTGTTAATTATTTTCTAGCTCCTAGGAGCTTTTGTTTGGTATTTCCTGGGTACCTAGCTAACAGCCGATTACGTGGTCTTAGCAAGATCCTTATTTTTAAGTACGAAAGACACAGGTCTTAATCGATAGCTGTCGTTAAATTCAATAACTGAGTGCACATCTATCTATATAATTATTAAAACCATAGGAAACCGAGTCTTCTAAAGCATTCTTCAAACTCAAAGTTATTCTAAAAAATTTGTCACGTAAGATTTATGTTACGTGGCGTCTCCATAAATTTTCCACAATATTTATATGTGAAAAAGAAGAAACTATATTTATTTCATTATTTAGATTCAATTTTATAAGGTAAGTATACTCTTTCATTATATTAAAAAAAGATTTGCCATACACATTATTGTTTCCCATTGATCAACTAGCACAAAGTTTATTTTGTATACTAATGCATAAAACAATAAATTTTGTCATCATTTTCTTTAATAAAATGTTTTGATTTTTATGTGAGCTCTTTTAATAATATTAATATTTTAATATCATATATAAAACTCTTTTGTTACGTGATTCATAATTTATTTATTTTCCTCTAAGTGAATTTTGAGTAAATTCGGGTTGCACAACTACAAGAAAAGAAGGTTTACTATTTCAAATTTTTATGGATTTAGTATTTTAGTTTGAAGCTTTTTATGAGGGTAGTTGTTTCTTTGATAAGTTGTAAGATGATCCCTTTAGCTTCATAAACATTGAAGAATGTAAATGTTATGTAGTATTTGGTGTAAATGGGTTTTTCGTTGATATGCAATTATGTTTTTGCTACAAAAATGTATATGGATATTTTTGTTTCAGTAAAAAGTCATTCTTAAATATATGTAGCTTTATTTATTTGCTTATATTAAATTATGTATATTTTGCATCATCTAATTTTCTTTTTTCCGTTTTTATCTAAATTATATTTACATGTAAACATTATTTCTCATCTTCGTATGTATCTTCAAAACATTTTGATAATTTGATATATTTATTATATTCATATTTAACATTGTTTTGTTTTTATTAATGTGTTTGCAAAATAGATAATAATCGCATTGAACTAATTAAACAAAATATTAGTTACCGTGTGTGTCTACGTCAAAGGGTTTAAATTAAACTAATCTAACAATAACTTATAATATTTCGCGCATCGCGCAAGGTAAAAGACCTAGTTATAACATATAATAATTAAAAGTTTATTAAAATACTTAATTGTAACAAAAGCTTTAATTTTCTTTTCAAGTATGTAATTAATCAACTATATTTGTTTTTGTTTTTATTCATATATAAAAGGCAGAATTTGTTACCAAAAGATCATAAATACAAAGTCGCTACCAGACTCTATCACTTCACAAAGTATAAACTGATATACAGCTGACTAAAACTAAAAAAACTTGGCCTAGCTAATTAACAATAATGATCCACATGATACACATGAAACGAAAAGTATATTGACTTTAGAGAGCAAAAAGACAGCCAAAACATGTTTTTCATTCCTTTGATGGCAGCATATAGCAGAATGCAGAAGCATGTAAAAATCGTCCCTCCATACAAGGAGAAAAGTAGGTACGAGAAGCATTATCGTTACCTAAAAGTACCAAGGTGAAGTGTATCTGGAAGATAATGACCACAAGACCTTTCGCAGTGTGTACCAAAACAATTAATGACAAAACTTCTAACAAGTTAATGTGACAATCACATATAAATGTGGATATGACATAACATGTGTACTATTTTACTTGACGACGGAAAATTAAAACTGGACCATCCATAGGTCCGCACTTGTACTTCTTTAGTTTATTAAATCCGGAAGACAACATTAGTTAGCCTTAAACACTTTTATGTTTCTTGGTCCAAATCACATAAAATGTAGGCCAAATACAGATTCTCCACGCTAGCATTGTAGTATTTGTGAAAGAACCCATGCTCTCGTCAAGCAGGCTGACTGTACGTGAGCTAACATAGTACATATTAATTAAGAATGTTGTCTTTTATTCATAAGCTTTGAAGATAATACATAGTCAACATTAGCTAAAAAGGTACTTTCGATACTCAAGGTATCTCTATATTGAATGACTGACAAGATCTTACACGCAAGTACGTAAAACATTCGGAAACATATCCATCTTTTTGAACTCCAATATTTGAATATATGTACAGAATGAAATTTTCCCCCTCTACACATTGAGAAGTCCTTAACTGTATGTACCTTCTACAATTATAATTTTTTTATAGAATTTTCAACAAAACTGAGAAAAAAATCGTAAAGAAAATTCATATACAATTAATAGAAGCTAGTTAAGTCATGAGCTGATGTTAGTTTACAAATTTTGTACGAGTAATGTTGGGTTATATAACTATTATCAAATCAAATCACAAAGCGCGCAACGGATGATAAAATCTATGTAGTTTAATTAATTAACCAAAGTATAGAATATGTACCTTAAATTGGAGATAGTTAAGCAAGAAACCTTAATAAGAAGGTTTGAATTAAACCACTCTACGATTGCACACACAACGTTGGAATGTATGTATGCTAGTACTTGATCACGAACCGAACAACCCATTGTTCCTAGCGTTGATTTTCGACCCAAACAAAAACCTAAAACCCTTTTCCTTTTGTTGTAGTCGACCGAACCAAGAGAGAGAGAGAAGAGATTTTTAGGGTTTTAGAAAACCTAATGAATTGTGTGTAGAAAACAATTAGATTGGGCATCTATTTATAGACTTAGGAAACTTGATGACCAAGTTTAGGGTTTGTAAAACCCTCTCCTAGTCCAATTTCGACCAGCCCCTCTAGGAACATTCTAGAGGGCCTCCTAATTGTTTCCTAATTCCAACTCTTCTCCGTTAAGTCCGTTAGTTAAGTACTGTTAACTTTTAACTCTTTTAACGGACATCCGTTAGTTTTTTGTGATCAAATTAATTAATAAATTACATTTAATATATTAATAAATTTATAGTTACATTCACGTTGAGGTGTGATCCTGTAGGCTTAAATACTTTTCGGACATACATTCATTTTACGTGATCATATTCTAACAGCTCCCACTTGAGCTCGTAACGAATGAAGGTAATAACATTGGTTAGCGTCTAGCAACACGCCAATGCTCCCGAAAACATTTAAGTATAGTTTTAAACGGTTAAGGCATTTATTATCCCTTTGTTCCGATACCTTTGTTAAATATGAATATGGATCAAGGTCATTTCATAATTTAACGATTATGTTTCTCATTTTATAACTAATTAATGATTACCAAATATAATCGAGAACCATCTGGATTTATTTGGGCACGGCCATGCAAACATCTTTAATTAGTCCTAATGAGGGCGCCAATGGTATCATACTTCAACTTTTAAATTGAAGGAACAAATCCTGTATTGACTACACGTGTCAGTCATCATACTTCACGACACTTTCTGAAAATAGCCCTTTATGTACCCCCTTATTCAGGTGAGTTAGAACTACATCTAGTAAGTGCGATTCATACATGCTGACCTACTTGTATCTCAAGTCAAAGGATCAATAAAAGTAACCATTTACGAATTTCACTTAATGACGTCGATCCATAAAGTGATAATTCGTTAGTGAGGTAGTCCGATATGCATCCGCTATGGATATCATGTGAGTCTGGTGGGAACCATCCATTACATATTTCAAGAATATAACCAATCACTCACATTTGTCTTTGTTTAATTATATTCCCATATAATTAATCGACAATGGATAATTTAGAATATTTAATAATAAAATATTCAAGGATTAAACATGCAAATATAGGACACAATTTAATATTGAATGAAATCAAACATATCAAATACTTTATTTCATTATGAAAATATAAATTGTTTAACATCCCTTATCCAAATACCGAAACAACAGATTTACATGAAATAACTAGCTAATTTAAGTCCTATGCCCTCGGCATGCCTTTCAAGCTTAGGCCTAGACAAAGCTTTTGTGAAAGGATCAACTAAGTTAAAATCTGTGTGAACTTTGAGTAAATTGATCTCCCCTAGTTCGATCTGCTCACGAACATAGTGATATCGTCTAGCATAATGTCTAGCACCTTTCTGAACTCCGGGTTCGTTGGCAATGATTAATGCACCGGTATTATCTCAGTACAAATCAGTGGGTAATTCATTTGCGGGGATCACGTCAAGCCCGCTAATGAATTTCCTTATCCAGACTGCTTCCATTGCGGCTTCTGAGGCGGCAATGTACTCAGACTCTGTTGTAGACACGGCAACTGTGGTTTTTAGCTCATAGCATTCCACCGTGCCTTCATTTAAACAATGAAGACGTATCCCGACTGATACATTGAATCACATTTATCAGTCTGAAATCCAACATCACAAATTCTATTACCATTTGAATTTTTGATCGGGATTTCAACCAAACACCAACAATAATTCTTTAGTAGCACACATGTACTTAAGAATATTCTTTACAGCAATTCAATGATCCTATGTGGGATTTTGCTGATAGTGGCTAACTATATTTTGCGTGAACGCAATATCAGGTCTAGTGCATCTTATCGCATACATAACAGATCCCACAACCGAAACATAAGGGATTTTTCGCATATGCTCCACCTCATTAGGTGTAGAAGCACTGTTCTTGCTAGATAAGTTAAGTCTTTCTTGCATGGGAACGACACCATGCTTAGAATCCTACATCTTGAATCGCTTCAAGACCTTATCAATATAAGCACTTTGACTTAGTCTAAACAACCGCTTTAATCTATCTCGGTAGATCTTGATTCCAAGAATAAATGCTGTTTTACCTAAATCTTTCATGGCAAAACACTTTCCAAGATGGGATTTAACATCTTGCAACATTGGAATGTGTTTTCCTATGATTAATATGTCATTGACATATAAGACAAGGAAAGTAACATTACTCCCACTAGCTTTGCGATATACACATGGCTCATCGGGATTTTGAACAAAACCAAACTTTTTGATTTCTTCATCAAACCATTTATTCCAACATCTTGATGCTTGCTTTAGTCTATAAATGGACCTTTGAAGCTTGCATACTTTGTTGGAATGTTTTGGATCAATAAAGCCTTCCGGTTGATCCATATAAACTTCTTCATCTAAGTAACCATTTAAGAAGGTCGTCTTAACATGCATTTGCCATATCTCAAAGTCATAGTACGCAGCTATGGCTAAGAGAATCCTAATAGCTCTAATGTCCGCGACTGGAGAAAAGGTTTCATCATAATCAACACCGAAATGTTGAGTATAACCTTTCACCACGAGATGAGCTTTATAGGTGTGTACATTTTCATCCATGTCAGTTTTCTTCTTGAAGATCCACTGACACCCAACAGTTTGAGCATTTTGTGGAAGATCAACCAAGCACCAAACTTGATTGTCTTTCATGGATTTCATTTCCACATTCGTAGCTTCAAGCCATTTGTCAGATTCTGGATCTGATAATGCAGCTTTGAAATTTAGAAGTTCATCGAGATCTCCAACAACGTCTTCTTCTACCATCAGACATAGTCTTTCGGTAGGACGTCTTGTCCTTTCGGACCTACGAAGTGGAATCGCTTCATTATCATCGACTTGAGGTTCATCACTTTGAACACTCCCCCCCCCAAGTTGATGATTTCTAGTATCTTCAGAAGGTGACACATCTTCCTCTTGAGTCTCATCAAGTTCTACAACCCTCCCACTGTTCTCTTGAACTAACTTTTTTTCAAAGAATTCAGCATATCGAGTAACACGAACAGTGTTTTTGGCGGGATCATAGAAGTCGTAACCCATCGTTTCCTTAGGGTATCCGACAAAGATGCACTTAGTAGTTCTGGGTTCAAGTTTGTCAGGCATATCGCGTTTCACAAGTGCCTCACATCCCCAGACTCTTAAGTAAGACAAATTAGGGACATCACCATGCCATAATTCGTATGATGTCTTGTCAACCTTTTTGGTTAGAACCATAATGAGAATGCGTACAGCAGTCTTTAGAGCATAATCCCAAAACAAAAATGGGAGAGTTATACGAGTCATCATTGATCTTACCATGTCTAACAAGGTTCGATTTCTCCTTTCAGACACTTCATTATGCTGAGGAGTATATGGAGGAGTAAGCTGTTGGACAATTCCACATGCTTTAAGATAACCCTTAAACTCTTGGCTTAAGTATTCACCACCTCGATCCGAACGAAGAATCTTGATGGTTTTACCGAGTTGATTTTCTACTTCATTTTTAAACTCTTTGAATGTTTCAAAGACTTCATGTTTATGTTTAAGCAAGTAAACATAACCATGACGACTGAAATTATTCATAGAATAATGAAGTAGCTAGTATTTTTCCTTGACATATGTCTAAAAGGGCTACATACATCGATATGTATTAGTCCAAGTAGTTCCTTAGCCCTCTCCGGTTTTATGCAGAAAAGATATACTTGTCATCTTTCCGAAAATACAAGATATGCATTTGTCAAATGATTCATCATTTGATTGTAAGATCCCTTCACGTTGAAGTTTTTCAATGCTTTTCTTGCTAACGGTAATTCGTAAGACACGAATTTATCAAACGATTCATCATTTGATTTGTAAGATCTATTCACATTGAAGACTTTTAATGCGTTTCTTGCTAATGATAATGCCAAAGACACACATTTATCAAATGATTCATCATTTGATTAGTAAGATATCTTCACATGGAAGTCTTTAAATGCGTTTCTTGACAAAATTAAACAAGATGACAATGTCAAAGACAGATAGAGTCCAAGTTAACTTGACTCTTTTGCTATTGAATCATCATTTGAATCTCATCAACACTTATAATTCAGTTAAGAAGATACTTGAAGAATTGGTTAAACCAACTTGCTTCTTCTTCTTGTTCAACTCAACTAGATACTTAGGACAATTCCTCTTCTAGTGTCTCACTATAGCATAGTGATGACAAGCCTGGTCTTTAGCCGTATGCTCCTTTTTCTAAAGGGTCTTTTAAGGTTTTGAGACTAAACACTTTGTTTTCTCTTTCCTAAGTTCTTGCCTTTAGCTTTATGGTTGCTTTGCTTTCTAAACCATTCCCCCCTTGATCATAAGAACTTGGGGTATCTCAGATTTCTTGAAAGGTTTTCTTCATACTCAATCAACTTGATATGAAGTCTAACTATGCTATGAAAATATGCAATTATCTCTTATGCCAATAAGAATCGGCAGAAGGTACGCATAGTTTAAACCTTTCCATAATGCTCAAAGTGACTCTTCATCTTGAGTACATGAGCATTTACCGGTTTCCCATACTCGTGTTCAAGTTATGGACTGACTCAATTAGCTCAAGTAAGTTCTTCTCCAACTTGTTTTCCGTACATAGACTTGAGTTATTTGATCATATCACGGATTTTGCAATCCGAATTGCTTTTTGAAGCTCAAGAGACATGCTTCTAGCATCAAATAAGCAACCTCAATATGTCGATTGTACCGAGTAGTTTATGCTTCCAACTGCAAAGCAGTGGCATTCGCATCAGGAATAGCGGTATCTGAGTTTCAAATGACATCGGTTTTCTTTTCAACTCTTAGAACAATTCTCTATTGACAAAACAGTCATTGAAATTGGTTTCAGAAAGTTTTCTCTTTCTAGCATCGACCTGAAAGCCGATTGGTGTATGTTTTGTGAAGGATTTATTGCCATTTACAAAACCGATTTAAGTTCATATATCGGTATTTTCGATAATAAATCCTTAAGAAATTAATTACCCAACGTTTACAAAATAAACAATTAATTTCATTATGGCTAGGATCCAATTGACATGCAACCATTTCATCAGTTGATCTGCTAGAAATGATTGCACTCAAAAGGTAAGTGACGAGCAGTAATTGCATTACAAGTGCAATTCCTAGAAAGTATTGAACCTACGTAAGACACTTGATTCATCAAGTGATTTTTTGTTCTTTACTTGATTGTTATCTGATTGATTATGGCTCATGAAACTGCTACTGGTAGTGGTTCTAAGACCACTGCTGTGAGTGCTCTTGATTTTGGTGACCCTTTATACCTTCATCCTACTGATACTAGTGGTGCTCCTATTTTGTCTTTTAAATTGACCGGTACTGAAAATTACAATGTGTGGTCATGTGCTATGATGCTTGCTTTAGAAACTAAAAATTAAGTAGGTTTCATAGATGGTTCATGTGAGAAAAATGATGGTGATCCTGTTCTTGCTAAACAATGGGATAGATGCAACTCTGTGGTTCTTTCTTGGATTTTAGGATCTGTTAGTCAAGAATTGTATATGGGACAGATTTTTTCAAGAGTTGCTAGTGAAGTTTGGAGAGATTTAAAAGAAACTTATGACAAGGTTGATAGTTCTGTTATGTTCAATCTGCATCACAAAATTAACACACTAAGTCAGAATGGTTCTTCTTTGTCAGAATATTATCACAAGTTAAACACATTCTGGAAACAATTTGATGCTATGGTGAAGTTACCTGTGTGTACTTGTAAGGCTGCTAAAGAATTTAAAACACATCATGACTTAATAAGGTTAATGCAGTTTCTTATGGGTCTTGATGAAACATATATGCCTGTTAGAAGTACTATTCTCACTAAAGATCCATTACCTGATGTGAAATCTGCTTATGCCTTGTTGTCTAGGGAAGAATCACATAGAAATTCTACTTCTATGAATCATGCTAAACCTGTGCATTCTGCTTTTGTTTCTAAGTATAATGACCAGAAGAAGAAGTTTGTTAGAAATGATAACTTGATATGTGCTAACCCTGTTTGTCGTTTAAAAGGTCATACTATAGATAAATGCTTTAAAATTGTTGGTTATCCTAACTATTATAAAAAGAAAAATGTCTTTCAAAGTCAAAATAAAAATTTCTCTAATAACAATGCTTATAATGATAAAAATGGATCTTGGAATGAAAAACCTCATGCAGTTTCTGATAATAATACTTGCAATGCTAATGCTTCCTCTACTGGTTTACCTCTCACTAATGAACAAATTGCTAAACTAATGAGTTTTATTGATAGTCAAGAATCAAGGGCAAGTATGCAGGCACATATGGCAGGTGCTTTTATGTCCTCTACCTTTTTTAATTCAAACATTCAATTTAATCATATACCCAGTAAAAAGGATTGGATTAATGATTCAGGTGCAAATCAGCATATGTGTTGTGATTCTAAACTTATTAATTCTGTTGTGTCACATCTCTTAATTTAAGGGTAAATCATCCAAATGGAACTTCTGCTTTAATAAGAAAAATTGGTGATGTAAGACTGACAGATAAAATTACTTTGTTTGATGTCTTATACATTCCTGATTATTTTGTGAACTTGTTTTCTGTGCATAAGGCAAATAAAGATAGTAAGTTGTTTGTAGGATTTACTGAAAAAATGTGTTATATTCAGGACTTGAGAACAATGAAAAACTTGGGGACTGGTAGAGTTCATGGAGGGCTATATTTGCTTGATGTAAGTGATACTTTTGTTAATAACTGCAGTAATTTCCTTGGAATGTGTTACAATGTGTCTTCTGATCTTTGGCATTCTAGACTTGGACACCCTGCAAATGGTGTTTTAAAGGTTTTGAAAGATAAACTGAAACTTGATAATTATATAATTGATAATTGTGATACTTGTCATAAAGCCAAACAAACTAGGGAACCTTTTTCTATAAGTGATCATAAATCTATGTGTATTGGTGATTTAATTCACCTTGATGTTTGGGGTCCATATAAGAAAGTTAGCAGAGAAGGGTTCAAATATTTTCTAACTGTGGTTGATGACTATTCTAAGGCAATTTGGGTTTTTTTACTCAAAAATAAAACTGAAGTATATGAAAACATTTTATACTTCATGAATTTTATTAAAACTCAGTTTGGAAAGGTGGTTAAAGTATTTAGGTCTGATAATGGTACTGAATTTGTTAATGCAAAGTTGACTGCATTGTTTAATTCTTATGGTATAATACATCAGACATCTTGTGCTTACACTCCACAACAAAATGGAATAGCTGAAAGAAAACACAGGCACCTTTTAAATGTGGCAAGATCCCTTTTGTTTCAGGGAGGTATTCCCTTGTATATGTGGCCTGAATGTGTGTTGACTGCTGCTTATTTGATTAACAGAACTCCATCTTCTGTTCTTAATGGAAAAAGTCCATATGAACTTATTTTTGGTTTTGAACCATCTCTGTCTCATTTAAGAAGCTTTGGTTGTTTATGTTATGCAACTGTCTTGAACAATGATGATAAATTTTCAAAAAGGGCAGAAAAGTGTGTGTTGATTGGTTATTCAAATTCAAAGAAAGGGTATAAACTCTTTAGTCTTGAAGATAAAAGTATGTTTTACTCTAGGGATGTAAAGTTTTGTGAACATGTGTTTCCTTTTAAGTTAAATACTCTTAATGAAAGCTATGATATTGATTATACTACCTTCTTTGACAGGGTTGATGAAGTGTTGGTTCCATTGGTCCCAATGATGACATCAATCACAGAATTATAGAAGGTGATGGCAGTGCAGCCATTGATACTGGTAGCAATGATGCTGCCAGAGATTTGGGTGGCACAGCAATACTTAATGAATGTATCAATGAGGTGTCTAATGGTTGGGATAACCTTGAAGAATTATAGAAGGTGATGGCAGTGCAGCCATTGATACTGGTAGCAATGATGCTGCCAGAGATTTGGGTGGCACAGCAATACCTAATGAATGTATCAATGAGGTGTCTAATGGTGGGGATAACCTTGATATTCCTGAGGGAGGGTTCTTAGGTAATCCTGATTTTCCTAATGAACCTTTAAGTATGGACAACACTCATCAACCTAGGAGGTCTAATAGACAGTCTAATGTTCCTAGGAATCTTAATGATTATGTGTTAGATGGGAAAGTGAAATATGGGATAGAAAGAGTTTTAAACTATTCTAACTTGAGTTCTGAAATATATTGCTTTCTATCTGAAATTAACAAACATAAAGAACCTACCTCTTATAATGAGGCTGCTAAAAATCAGAAATGGGTTGAAGCAATGAATTTAGAAATGGAAGCATTATATAGGAATAACACTTGGTTTTTAACTGAGTTACCTTCTGGTAGAAATCCTATTGGATGTAAATGGGTATATAAAGTTAAATATAAATCTACAGGGGAAGTAGAAAGGTATAAAGCCAGACTGGTAGCTAAAGGCTATAACCAAAAGCCTGGTGTTGATTATGAAGAAACTTTCTCTCCCGTAGTTAAAATGGTAATTATTAGATGTCTTGTGAATATTGTTGTACATAATAATTGGACCTTGTTTCAATTAGATATCAATAATGCATTCTTATATGGTGAGTTAAATGAAGATGCTTATATGGAATTGCCTCCTAGTTATTTTTCTAAAGATGATACTAGGGTTTGTAAGCTTGTTAAGTCTCTTTATGGATTGAAACAAGCTCCTAGACAATGGAATCATAAGCTTACTAGTGCTCTTATTGAATATGGATTCATAAAAAGTAAGAGTGATTACTCACTTTTTACTTTAAGTCATGATACCTTGTTTATTGCCTTACTTATCTATGTTGATGACATTGTTATCACTGGCAATGATATTAATAAAGTTACCAATGTTAAACAGTTTTTAAGTTCTAAGTTTATGATAAAAGACTTAGGAAAATTGAAATATTTTTTGGGAATAGAAGTAATTGACACTTCTAAAGGTGTTTGTTTAACACAAAGGAAGTATTGCATGGATCTTTTATTTGAATATGGATTACTAGGTTCTAAACCTATGAAGACTCCAATGGATATGAACTTGCTTCTTTCTGATAGAGAGAATGTTGATGATCCTTTTATTGAAAACATTTCTATTTATCAGAAATTAATTGGCAAGCTTATCTATCTTACTATTACAAGACCAGACATTAGTTATTCTGTTCACTGCCTTAGTCAGTACATGCATGCTCCTAAGGTTTCTCACTTGAAACTTGCATTCAGAATTCTGAGATACTTGAAAAAGAATCCAGGTAAAGGTGTTCATGTAATTAAAGGTAATACTTTATCTCTCAAAGCTTATGTAGATTCTGATTGGGGTAAATGTATCACCTCTAGAAGGTCTGTTACTGGATTTTGCATTTTTTTGGGAGATTCCTTAATATCATGGAAGAGTAAAAAGCAAAATACTGTGTCTAGGTCTTCCACTGAAGCTGAATATAGGGCCTTGGCCACTGTAACTTGTGAAGTGATATGGATTTTGAGTATTTTGCATGACTTAAAAGTAAAGAACTTGCTACCTGTTGATGTTTTATGTGATAACAAATCTGCAATTCTTATTGCAAACAATCCTATTCTTCATGAAAGAACAAAACACATTGAAATTGATATTCATGTTGTAAGGGAAAAGATTGCTTCAGGGATGATTAATCTTGTTAAAATTGATACCACTGAGCAGGCTGCTGACATTTTCACAAAGAGTTTGTGTGTTGCTCAACATGAATATCTACTTTCCAAATTTAATCTTATAAATTTGTTTCAGTAATCGTTTTTTCTTTCTTCTTTCTTTTACCAAAGTTTATATTAAGGGAGGGTGTTAAAAAGGTTAATATAAACTTTGGGTTATATTTGTATAAGTCCTCTTACTTCTGGGTTAAGAGTTGTGCAAGTATGTCTTTCTAGATTCTAGAGGGACTAAAGATGGACAAAGATAATGTGAAAGGAGGTTCTGGTTTGCTCTTGCTTATACACAACTAAGGTTGAAGATATACAGATGTGTGGCTATGCTTATCTTTTTCCTCAAGAAATTCTCTCAATATATTTTTCGTATCTAATTTTACCGTTGTAGAAAGAGAACAATTTATTGTACCTTTCCTTTAATTCATCTTGATCAATGTATGAAAAGAACTCTTAATAATAATTAATAATAAAAAGGAACACCTAATCGGGCCGATTGATTCTCCTATTTGGTTGATTGAGTTTAGTAAGATCCTTTGTAATTGTTGGCTATTCTTCACATTAGTTCATTCTCATGATGCAACGTTATGATCGACATTAGTGCAGTTTTCATAGTTTAATGTCTCTGAATTTCAGGTACTATTATCATGCATTAATGTAATCACAATAAGGAAAATTTTATGTATAAAAATTCCTTTATTGGTAAATTTCAAACCAACTATGAGATAATAATTATAGCGTTACTTGCGTTAAACTTTTCTACCTAATTGACTTAATCTTATGGCTTAATTCATATGATATTATAATTCGAAAATGGAACCAAAAGAGGGCTGAAACCTTCATAATATGAAAAAATCAAACCATAATATGAAAAAGTCAAACCTGTAACATTTGACCATGTATTGGCTTATAGGTTCATTTCTATCTCCCCATATTTATAAATACCACTGATGTATCAAAAATCATACTCACAAATCATACTCAATCTCCATTCAACAATCCAATTAAGATGTCATCCTTCACCATCTGTGTCCTTTTCTTTTTTCTATTTGTCCAAATGGTTATAGGGGCTGACCCTCTTTACCATTTGTGTTCTAACGATTCTGGTAATTTTACGCATTATAGTCCATATGATCAAAGCCTCACCAAACTCCTTGGTGACTTGTACTACAAAACTCCTTCAAACGGCTTTGGAATGAGCTCAGTGGGTCAATACCAAGCTCAAGCATTTGGTCTTTCTATGTGTCGTGGTGACGTATCAAGCAAAGACTGCATGGCTTGTGTTGTTAATGCTAGTGCTGAAATTCGCAAGCGTTGTCCAAACAACAAGGCTGCGACTATATGGTACGACCAATGTCTCTTGAAATATTCCAATACTAACTTCTTTGGTCAAATAGATAATCAGGTCAAGTTATACATGTGGAACTTGAACAATGTGAGTGACCCGACATCATTTAACTTGGCAACCAAGAACTTGTTGAGCAATTTGTCAGTCACGGCTTACACTGACCCAAAGTTAATGTACGCTGCTGGTGAAACCAACCTAAAAGGTTCACACAAGATTTATGGACTGGTTCAGTGCACTAGGGACCTGTCACCAGATGAGTGCAAGAATTGTTTAGATTCTGCAATCAGTGAACTTCCGAGCTGTTGTGATGGGAAGCAAGGTGGGAGAGTTATTAGTGGAAGTTGTAACATTAGATATGAGATATATCCATTTACAAGTGTGTCGTAAAAGCTCAGTTATAGCTTAAAAATTTGTTGCTTAATTCTTAAATCTATTTGATTTATTCATTATTTGTTAAGTTCTGAAATCAAAAGTTGGTGTTGTCCCTTGTTTGTATGCCGTCTATATATCATTCTTCATAATCTCTAGTTTATCATGAAATTTCAATTTAGTAATTACAACTTAAGTTAACATATATGTGTCTAACAAGTCTCAGTGGATCCAAAATTGCAACTAATTTATTCAAATAGAGTTGCCTTCAAGAGCAAAACATGGATTGAAATAGATTTTTGATCATGGAGATTTTGACGTCGTGATTTTTTATGTTTGTCCATATACGGCCATGTTGAACATTGGACCAATAAGTCAGTTAGCCGATTAGCATGTACTTACTCCGGGTTTTACAGAAAATACCTCAACACAAGAAAACTCGTGAATGACAAGAAGAGGGAAAACACATTTCCAGGGTATTCATCATGATAAGTAACTTTCAACTCCTAAAGATCACAAAAGAAACAAAAAAGTTTTGCCTCTCACGACGATGATGCTTAAAGACGTATAACTTTTGCACCAAAATAATCCAGGCTAAATGGATAGCTTTTGACAGTTTTCATGTAACATTACTGTTCTACCATAATGAATTTGTCTACCATAATTTCCTTGTAAGGAAATTTTCTACTGTATGACAATAATATATACCGCCAACCTCATATAACAAAACTATCAAAGAACTTGAAACGGGACCAAAAGAGATTGAAAGCTTCGTGGTATGAAAAAGTCAAACCTCTTGCATTTGACCCTATACCAGCTTATATATATTCTTCATATTTTAAATAAGATATCTGAAAGAAGTTCTTTATTAGACAAGATCTAAACTCCATAATTAATGTAGTTTGCATGCACAAGTAAAACGATACTGAATGAAACAAATACTTATAACAAAACTGCGATCTGGAGAACACACGTTACAATTGAAGAGACATGAAATGACATGTCCTCCCCAACCACTCAAACAATCACGATCGACCGATGATAGTAGAGCTTGGAAGATCATCAAACAGCTCCTCGTGTTCCTGCGTAAATAGCAACGCTTGAAATTTGTATCACTACAAAAAAATTTATCGTTTGTACGCACCACTTTTTAAAAATACGAAAATATTTGCTCAGTTATTCGCACTTTAAAAATGTATACAAATAGTCTACGTACACTAAAAAGTGAGAAAAAAGTTACAAGTTTCACATTTAAAGTGCGAAGAAAATTTTTACACACTAATAAGTGTGTAAAATCTTAGATTTGTACACGCTTTTAATTAATGTAAAGATCATTTCTTCGCAGATGATTTGTACGCACTATAAAAATAATTTTTTCGCGGGTGATTTTTACACAAGTGCAAGGAAATCGCCCGCGGAGAAATGATCTTCACACTTATAAGTGTATAAAATGTAAATTTTGTACACACTTATTAGTGTGAACACTTTTAATTTTCCACACTTTTAAATGTGAAATTTTTAAATTTATACGCATTTATTGTGTAGAATAAAACTGTGTAGAATTGATTAATATCCTAAGCATTTGGTTAAGAAATTACATGTTAACTAGTCATAACTAAACTGTCAAATTCACACGAACTTGCCGTATTTTCATTCCCCTAGTATTTTCCAAGTATATATGGAAAGCAGTTAATGTTTTGTATGCACATGTTTTGTATGCACATGGTCATAAGTAATAGTTGGAGATACTATGAGTTTATTCATGATTAGACATATTAGACATTATACATATGATTAACATACCTTATATACACCATCTACCAATAATTATAAAAAAGGACATGAAAATATTTTTTGAAAAAGCCTAAATTAGTGGATGAAAACAAATATTGAATTGTGACTTTAAATCAAATGGTGACATTATGTACCTTATTTGTTAATCAACATATATTAATATACTAGTTTTCAACTCTGTCTGTTGAACGGATAGTTTCAACATATATATCAAAATAATTAGCAACAAAACAGGTAAAAAAAAAAATAACATGAACAAAACAGACTTAAAATAATAAACTCTTTTGTAGTAGAAGAAGAAGTCACAATCAAACTATAATTGACAACAAACTAAATTAAAGAAAATGAAAAATAACAATAACATAACAAATATCAAATAATAAATAAACACGAACAAAAAAAGAAACCCGTATGTTTCTTTTGTTGAGAAATTTACTTAACTTGATTTGTTTATTAAAGATAGGATGGAAAAGAATAATATGAATGAGGATAATTAATAAAAATTTAACTTGTATATATAATACTTTATTGAAATAGTTTTAAGAATATTATATATCTTTAAAATCTAAAAAGATCTGTTTTGATTAAAAAAAAGGATTTATTTAAAAAATCTATAAAGTCAATAAAAGTCAAAATTACATTGAATACATATATTGTATTTCATCTTTGAAATAACTTTTTGTAGAAAATATTTCATATGTTGAAATTTTTTTAATAAATTAAATGATGAATTAAATGATTAAAATCGTCTCAAGTTGATGGCTAAAAATAAATATAAAATAAAAACTCAAGGCTAAAAAGTGTAATTATTATTGATGGAAAACAAAAAAGTGTAAATTAATAATACTTTTTCTACAAATATTAATATAAATTCTAGAGTAATTAGGAGAAAGTATTAGACCTATAAAGAGATTTTAGGGGTGACAAGTGTAACTCAACTTCCTCTTTTACTTATATTATTATAAATTAATAATTAATATTAATACCATATATAAAAGTTACGTATTATATGTGGTACTTTAATTTATTATTGTGATTTTCAATTAAGAGATAAGTTCTACTTTTAGTACTTTTTGGTAGATATTTAATAAATTTAAAAATCCATTCATTTAATAAATTATTTTAATTAATAAATAATTATATGACATTATTTTTTAGATCAATTATACGTAAATAAATATCAAAATACATATGATGAATATCACATTAATTATAGTTTATATGAATAAATAATCATTGTATATATAAGAAAAGTAGGAGAAGTAATATAGTAAAATAATAATAATAATAATAATTATAGCAAAAGATATATCACTAACAAGTATTTACTATGATGTACTTCGTCCAGTTTATACTTTTTTCTTAAAATGAATTTTGCTTGAAATTTTGTGTCGAGATTCGACAGCGAGGGATCTAGCATACGTTGATTTAACTGGGTCCGCGTTAGAAAGCTCTTTCAAAGTAGAAATGCCTATATCAAATACCCGGTGAGAGGAAAACCTCATACTAATCCGCCTGAAGGCACAACGATTAAAAGAGGTAACCCTTGCCTCCTCCAAGATTTGAACCTGGGGTTACCAAACCCAAGTCCCTTCATTAAAGAATTGTCTTGCCACCGAGGTTTCACCCGTATAAATCATCTATGTCAATGAACATTACAAGCTATAAGCCAATATAATTCCTTACACGTGTATAATTTTTTTTATATTTATTTTCATGTGTGTATATCTATATTTCCTTACAAAACAAACCCAATCCCCTCCCTTAAATTTAAAAACCTGATATGTCTAATTTACCCTCCATCTTAATACATACTTATTTATATTTTATAGACTATGACTAAAATGCCCTTAAAATTAACTCAACCTCTATCTCTCCCTCACGTAGAAGCAAACAAAAAAAACACTAATTCAGAATTCGTTCCTTCCTTCCCCCTTTCACATTCCACCGTAAAAATTTATCACATCGCCGACCGCAATGAAATTATTTTTACGTTAATAATCACACCGTCGCCGCCTCACCACCGCCGCATTGCGTGGACACCAATCTATATCTTATAAATATGTAAGGTATGCAATTTACACATGTATAATGTATATAACTAAACATGTATGTATTTTTTACTATTTTTTTCAAAAATAAATTTTATTAAAAATAAAAGATGCAAAAAAAAAAGTGAAAAAATATTATAAACTACTTTTTTTTTCTTTAAGTCACATTCTCATTTAAACATTACCCTATATGTATGTACTATGTTAAAACCATGCACGCTTCAGTTATATTTTAACATGTCTTTTCTCTATAAATCTAATTATGTTATGATGAAAATTACACTACAAGAAAAATGTAAATTAGTGACCATTTTGCTTAGTGACAACTAAAATTTGGTCACTAATAACTTTATTTAGTTATCATTAAGAAAAAAATGGTCACTAAACAAAATTAGTGGCCAAAAAATTAACATTTTTTGGTCTCTAAACATAATTAGTGATGGAGCTTTAGTGACGAAAAGTGACCACTCCAAATTTGGTCACTAATTATCATAATTGCCAAATTATGATATGTGTTATTCGAAAGTCATGATTCATATATAATTAAAAAGATAAACCAATTTTTCTTTTAAAATTAAAGTAGTTAAACTTTAAAAGATAAACAAAATATGTTAAAAGTTAAAAAGCAAAAAAATAAAATAAAATATCAAAAGTTTCTGTTAGAAAAAAAAAAGTTAAAAGTTAAAAAGTCTATTTTATTAGAAAAAAAAAAGAATTCAAAAGCAAAAAAGTCTACAAAAATAAAAACAATAGAGGAAGCTGTATGGCTACAACAAAAGAAATTCAGTAAAAACGAAGGTAAAAGTTTACTAATGTCGTCCGCTGGTTTTGAACTAAAGACCTCACCTACATAAGTAAGGGCTTTAGCCAATTCTATCAGGTAGCTTTTGTTTAAAGTTTTTCAAAACTACTATATAAAGCAACTAATAGGAGTTACGGTTCAGTGGCTACTGTTGATGATTCCACTCTCTGCCCCTTATTTTTACTTTTCCCATATATATATATATATATATGGTATATATAGGGTAAGGTTCATGTGGAAACTATTCACATACGAAGGTAGGTAATTATAAGTATAACTTGATTGTTCATATATGAACGATTAACATATGCACATCAAATTATAATATAGAAGTTGGAGATACCAAATGCATATAATTTTAAGAGAATCATATTTTTCTAAAAAAAATCTTTACAAATATTCAATTGTATGACATATATACTGCATAGATATTAGACTAGTAAAATAACATAATACTATACGCTATAATTTAATCTGATGTCATATACGATATAACTTAAATATATTGTATAACAACTAGTAATTTACATGTCCCGCATTAACAAGACTTCAATTATCTTGTATGTGTATGTTACGATGCGTTTTTAAAAACAGAAAAATACCAAGACCAAATCATAGATATGTGTTATTTGAAAGTCACGCTTAAAAATTTGTCATATATAATTAAAAAGATAAACCAATTTTCCTTTTAAAAGTAAAGTAGTTAAACTTTAAAAGATAAACAAAATATTTTAAAAGTTAAAAAGCAAAAGAATAAAATAAAATATCAAAAGTTTATATTAGAAAAAAAAAAGTTAAAAGTTAAAAAGTCTATTCTATTAAAAAAAAGAAGTCAAAAGCAAAGGTAAAAAATTACTAATGTCGTCCGCCAGTTTCAAACTAAAAACCTCACCTAAATAAGTAAAGGCTTTAGCCAATTCTATCAAGTAGCTTTTATTTATATTTTTTTAAAACTACTATATAAAGCAATTAATGGGAGTTACTGTTCATCAGTGGCTACTGTTTATGATTCCAATTAAGTTAATATAGGGTATATAATATAATATATTTAATATAATATAATAAAATATAATATAAGAATAATATAGCCATAGTATATAACTACTTATTGAACCCGTGCGTTGCCGCGGAGGATATTTTTTAGAAAATTAAGTTTTGGCAAATTACATCAAATATTCGAACTCAAACTTTAGAAATGACAACTAAGCATGTAATAATACCAATAAAAATATTGTAAAGAAATAATGAGTTGTATAAAAACATAAACAATAAGTATATTAATGTTTTAAATGTAACATGAACGTAAGACGTAAGTATGATTAAAGTTATTATATATTAAAAACATTATATATATATATATATAAAGACAGAAGAAAATGATCAAAAACAAAATCCATAAAAGTAAATCGGTGACTGTGTGCGATTTGTTTGATGAAAACATGAGAACCCAAAAGTTTAGTGTCAGGAAAAATGAAAACAAAAATTTTTATGTGGGGTAAAAGTTAAAAGATAGAAATTTATTTGTTTAAAAAACAACTAAACGTGCAACAATAATAGTAAAAAAAAATGTAAATGAATATTATGATGTATAAAAACATAAACAATAACTGTAGTAATGTTTTAAATGTAACATGAACATAAGACGTAACGATGATAAAAGTTATTGTATATTGAAAATGTTATATGTATAAAAAGACGGATGAAGAATAATCAAAGACGAAATGTTTAAAAGTAAAAACGTAATTGTGTGAAAGTCGTTTTATAAAAACGTGAGAACCTAAACTTTTGTGTCACGAAAATGAAAACGAAAAAGTTGATGCGGGTAAAAGTTAAAAAAAAATAAAATTTTAGGGGTTAAAACGAAATTTGATTAAAATTAGTATGTATTATAAGAGCTTGTACATTTCATGCTTAAAAAACTTATACATTGTAACTTATTTTTATTGTAGTATATATAATAATAATGTATTTAATATACTATAATATACTAATATAATATAACAAGCAAGGTTTGAAACTTGGTTAACATTTTTGTTTTTAAAAACAAATGTCTTGGATTCTAATTAACTTCTTATAAGTCTGAAAATTCTTTTCATAAATAGAAATATAAAACATCATCTCTACCATAAAAATAAAACCGTTTAAATTTCGACTCATAACATAAAGATGACCATTTAGTCATTATTAACTTAATTTTTTTTAATAATAATTAGCATGGTATCTGTGCAATGCGACGATGGTATTTGTGACCACGGTATGATGGTGTCGTTGACATGTGGTGATGGCGCGACTCTTGGTAATGGTAGCAGTGTTGAGTGATGTATGTTGATGTAAATGTAAATTATGTTAAATAATTGATCTAGGTCTAGTAGAGATATTTTAAAAGATAAGGGACTAAGAATTTAAATTTTTTCATATAGGATATAATGGTCATGTTGCATTTTTTTTTCTAACTTTTCAACAAAAGTGGTATAATTTTTATATAATAGTATAGAAAATCTGCTATATCTAAATCCAATGTTTCCAGAACCGGACCGAAATGCAAACCGGTCTCCTTATTGGTCACTGGTTGGATCAGTCGGATCGGTTGGACCGGATTAGAGAATCGAATGACATTATAAGTTTAATAAGCTATACTACATATAAAAAGTTATAATATATGAATATAAATACATCACCCGCAACGTGTTCCATCTCCGTCAAAGGTATGAGTAACGTGGTGCAATTCCGTAGACATCATCGCAAGTTATAATCTCTTTTTAGCCAAAGTTAACTAAAAGTCAATGACCGGTTCGACTAGTTTTCTGGTTCGACCGCCGGTTTCCGGTTCGACCACTTGTTCGAGTACAGAACCGTTTTTACATCATAACTGGACCATTATGCTTACTGGTTCCCGGCCACATCAGTCTAACTGGCCGGTCTGGTCGCGAAAACATTGTCTAAATCTCTAATATATATCTATAATCTATAGTACTATATAAAACATCAACCTCCTTCCCTTTTCTCAAATTACAATTTAAACTACCCAAAATACCCCCTTATTTATTCATTAATTTAAACATCTTTACCTAATATATCTATAATACCCTTAATGAAATAATTTACAACATAAATCTTTAAATTCTTAAAATAATTACACTACCTCATATAACGTCAATTACTTTTACATTCTACCACCATTTCCGTCCCTCCACCCGTCACCGCCGCCACCTGTTGCTGCTATCGCCCCCCACCACCACCCCGTGCCACTACCACCATCGCCGTCGCATTGTGCAGGCGTATGACTTGTTGAAAAGACTCAACCCAAATGAAAGAGTAATTATTGAAAACCAAATCTTTATATCTTATACTTAGAAAAATACGGCCAACTTTTTGTGAAAAATTCAAATGTTGCAATTCAAGAAAAGACACTTGGAATATTCTTAAAATGATGTAAATAGTCTACTATATAAGTTTCAGGACCCAAAAAGGTCAAACGAAGGTTCGAGAAAAATCAAGGTTCGAAGACAGTAGAGAACGGCCTATGCACAAAGCACGACTCTTGCAAAATGCAAAGGTCGTGCTCTACTGTCTTCGAACCTTAATTTTTTCCGAGCCTTCGTTTGACCATTTTGGGTCCTGAAACTTATATAGTAGTCTATTTACATCATTTTAAAAACATTCCAAGTGTCTTTTCTTGAATTGCAACATTTTGATTTTTCGCGAAAAATGACCGTATTTTTCCAAGTATAAGATACAAAGATTTGGTTTTCAACAATTACGCTTTCACTTGGGTTGAGTCCTTTCAAGTGGTATCAGAGCCGATGTTTAAGGGATTTAGGTATTCCCTTGTTGAGTGAATGCCTAGACTTAAACCTTAAACATGACTTGACCTTAGGTGTTTAGTAATTTTATATGAGACCCGAAAGAGTGTTGATGGAGCGTTAACTTATAAACTTGTTAGTATGGAAGCACAATAAGGCCGTCATTATTGTGATTGAAATACTAACATCTTAATAATTTAACCGCATCAAACTTGGAATTGTCTAGTATAAAGTTGTAGATTTTGGCTTAAAGTTCATAAGGTAGAGATAGGTTATGTGTTTGAACCATTTTATCTCCTTTTATATAGTATGGAAGAACACCAATTCAACGAAGAAACGGAAAATAGTAGAAGAAATCAAGAAGAAACAATCTTTATAATCTAGTGTTGATTATTGTGATAATTTAGGGTTCTTGAAGTAACCCAATTTGGGGATTTTTGCTAGAAATTAAATAATTTATAATTTTCCCCAAATTCTTGTAAAAACCTAGTTGTATTGAGTTGCTTCATGAGTTTAACTAAGTATATGTATGTGTTGGCATACAAATTTAATATTTGAAAAATTGATGATTTTCACTAGTTGATTTAAATGATGATGAAAATGATGAGTTGAGTTATCTATTGAAACAATGAAAAAGAAAACAACTCAATGACAAAACAAGATGGGTTTTGAGTTAGGAATGCCAGTGAAAAGTTAGAATGATTAAGTTGAGTTAGTCAATAATATGAATATTGCCTTATATGCGAATTATGATATAATGATAGGTTGAAAGCTTGAAATTGTGCATTTGCTGTTGTTATGAGTTGTTGATTCGATTCACGAAGGAGGTGAGTATATTTGCATACCTTTATATAAGTGTTGGGTCGGTTATCATATGATGGTGGATTCTGTATGTTGTAATCGATTTGGCGTTAAGCCTAAGTAGAGGCTAGATATAAATGTGACATGAGGCCTAATGTAATAATTGTAACTTTGACCGTTTGACCACATGTACTATTTTAATAATTATTGAGTAGGCCAATATAGTTCAAGTGCAAATTGGAGTTTATTTAAGTGCAATGTGTTCATATAGATCAATTCGTCGTTCAAATGTTGGACTTATGTGCTAGTCGAGGTCATTAGTCATGCTAATCGATGCTTACAATTGGAAAAAAAAGGGGGGTTTACCGATTAAAGCTACCTCAAGAACATAACAGTGTGCATGATGTGTTCCAAATTTGTAACTTAGGGAAGTGCTTGGCGGGTCCTACATTACACGTACCTATAAACGAGATTCAAGTGGACAAGAAGCTCAATTTTGTTGCAAAGCCGATAGAGATATTAGAGCGTGAGGACAAGAAACTGGAGGACAAACGTTATACGATAGACAAGGTCCGAGGGCAAACTAAACGTGGAGCCGAATTCACTTGGGAGCGGGAAGACCAAATGAGGTCTAATTACACGCATTTGTTTAGTGATTAGGGTTCTATCGAATTTCGGGACGAAATTCCCTTAACGGGGGAATGATATAACAATTGTAACTTTGACCGTTTGACCACATGTACAATTTTAATAATTATTGAGTAGGCCAATATAGTTCAAGTGTAAATTGGAGTTCATTTAAGTGTAATGTGTTCATATAGATCAATTCGTCATTCAAATGTTGGACTTATGTGCTAGTCGAGGTCATTAGTCGTGCTAATCGATGCTTACAATTGGAAAACATTTAAATTATCTAGCAAATGGAAAAAATGAAACTTATCCATGGGTCTTACCCAAACCCATGACCCATGTGGGTTCACCCAACCCTATTCAATCCCCTCCCATTCATTTCATCCATTCATTTACTTCTCTTCCTCCCTTTTTCTTTCTCTAGTTAATGCAAACACACACACATTCTCAATCTCTTCACTCTCTCTAAGATCTAAACACATTTAATGAAGATTCAAGCTAAAATATTAACAAAATCATAATCTATATCATTATTCTTACTACATATCAAGAATTCAAGTTTCAAAGTGCAAGAAAAAGGCTTCAATTAGGTCATATTCGGGTTTGATTGCTTGTGGAGGTTTTGGTAAGTGTTTACTAGCTCAAATTCATCTTTTCAAGTTGTTAAACATGTATATCAACTAAATCTAAACACTCTTGGTCTCTTAGCTCCAAAATTCAGAAATTAGGGTTTCAAGTCTTCAAAATTAGGTCAAAAATCATTTTGGGTCAAAAGTGATGTTATGAAGTGAAATTATTGAGTGGGTTATGTTCAAATGAGTTGGTTATGTGTAAAAACGGGGCCAAGAACTCCTCAATCGAATTCTAAGCCAAAAACTAGGGTTTTGGGTCAACTTTGAGTTCAAATGGGTCAAGAATGATTTGGACATGTAAATGGGTTAAAGGGTTGGATTTGAATGATGAAACACGTTTAGTTATATTTAATGATGTTTAATTATGCTTCAAAATGAGTCTTGGAACCTCCTAAATCGATTTCAAGGTCAAGAATTGAGTTTGGGTCGTTTTTACCTTCAAGAATCTGCAGATTGTAATGCCCGTTAGTCCTGTAACGGCCGTTACTTTTGGTAACGCCCGTTAAGGACTGAATTTGATAACATTTTTAAACGGCTCTAACTTTCAAACCGTAACTCCTTTTTTAACGTATGACCTATCGTTTGGAATCGTATCAGAGTCTACTTTCTTATGGTATTATCCATTTTGACTGAATGCTTCTCAATTTCTAAAATGTTGAATCAAAGTGTTCTAGTTCATGCTCGGGAGAGTCATTAAGGCGTTTGTGGGATTTTGGCGTGACTTAAACTTACTTAAACAACTTGTGTTGGGTTATAGAGTTGACGTTGATGATACTATGATATATGTTGATAGGTTGTGGACACGTGACGGTTGTTGGACATTTATAGCTCGACATTATCTTGTCGTTTTGCTTGGAAACCAAGGTGAGTTTCGTAGCTCCCTACTCAATTGAGATTCGGGCTGAAAAGTGTACAACCTTTGTGTGTTAACTTGTTTGATTGTGCAATTATATGTTTTGCCTTGATTGATGACATAGTTAAATTGTGTATACGCTTGATTTCCTTGATTGATGACATTATGGAGGACAAGATGACAATTGAGGGACAATGTGTGCATGCATGAAAACATAGGACTTGTTAGGATAATTCTTGATATCATTATTACTTGTTCTTGCTAACTAGGTGTATTCTAAATATCTTGATGTAGTTCATTATGTGAATACACGTGTGAGGGTCATTGATGTACATGGTTGTTATGGAAACATTGATTGATTTATGGATTTACATGTTGTGTAACGGTTTTGTAGATGTGCAATTATGTGAATTGTTGTATGGTTATTGCATATGTATGTTGAGTTGTTACAGATTAGTTGTGTATATATGGAGGACGGTAATGCCTTTGAAAGGTTGGAGATGTGGTGGGAAGGCTGCGGGTGACCCTATATATAAGCATCAAAGGCCGTTCAAAAGTAGTATCGTACGAAGTATATACACATGGTGTTTTTGGTTATGGGCGGACATTGATGGTCATCGATGAACAACTTATGTGCAATTAAGTACAATGAGATGCATGATGTGCAATTAAGTACAATAAGGTGCATGATGTGCAATTGAGTACAATGAGGTGCATGATGACAATGTGTGCAAGTGCAATAAACGGGTACTATACGTACTTGATGACAGTGAACGGGTACGATACGTACTTGATGACAATTGAATGACATGAGAACAATTGAGGGACATTGACGAACATGTTTGACATTTTAGAACGTAGTGGATACGTATTGATGTCGATATTTTGGTGTTCTTGTGCATTATATGTGTTCTAGCTATTGTATAATTTGTGCAATGGATACATGTGGGACTAGTTTGCACTATAAGCCAACCTAAATTGAGTACTTGTGTCCTTTCAGGACTTACTGTAAGTGTGTTCCTTGCTCGTTATTTTGTTCGCATGGGGAATGGATTTGTCATTAGATCCTTGTCATTCTCTCTTACGAACTCACCAACCTAGTGTTGACCTTGTTTAGTACACTTTTTGAAGTAAATCTCGAGAATCCAAGAAGTGATGGTTGATTGATGCTTGCACTAGGACTTGGGCTTGGACTTACATGGATCCAGGATTCATTCGCCCTATTTTATGCATTTTTGTGTTTGATTTTGATGTTGGATTCACCGAATCCTTTTCTTGTTCATGTAGTTCATGTTCTACGGTAATCCCATGCATACGCTATATCTTTTCGGTAATATTCGAGCCTAGCTCGGGGTGTTACACCTAAGAACCTCTTGAAAAGTGATATTTCATATGAGATTTATTAGTCGATTGATATGTGATATATGAGGCCTAAGAACCTCTTGATATGAAATATGGGGCCTTAGAATGCCAAGTGAATGATATGGTTTGTTTGTGATTATGATTGTGTTGTTTTGCTTATATGGATCAATATAATGCGTTAAAGTACCAAGGTGGGCATGTAGATATGGCACGACAGTGTCATAGGCTATATGTAATAGTCCTTGGTGTGTTTCCCTCCTTCGTCTATGTAAATGTATGCAAGTATATTCACTATACGTTTTAGTTGTTTACCATTTTTATAGGCGGTTCCGAAACAGGGAACTAGGATCTTGGTGTGAAGTTTGATTAGAAGAAGTTGCATTTTAAAGAATTGAAGGTATTGCCATTCATGGAGGAATGATATTTTGTGTAGATACTTAGGTATCCCGCCTCATTATGGCTCATGATACTTTGTCATTTTGGTAAATTTGGTTTTGGTACATTTGATATGTTTTATAAAGTTGGGTTATGTAAAAATTTGCCCATGTTGGTTTGAAGGCATGATCTTTTGTTAACTCATCACAACTTGGTTAATTTAAGATGTTTGACTAAATGGGTGAATGACTCGTAAAGTTGTAGAACTTACTCTTGAACATTTGAAACCTTTTATAATGTTGAGTAATGTGTTTATGATTTATTTGCATCACGGAATGGTAAGGGAAAGTTTGAATGTGAGTCGAAATGCTGTAAATTGTTAAAAAGAATGTTTTAGGAGTACAACCGTGAGCACAACCTCTGGGTCACGGAGCATGACCTCTGTGTCACAGAGCACGACTCTTGCAAACTGCAAAGGTCGTGCTCTACTGTCTTCGAACCTTGATTTTTTCCGAGCCTTCGTTTGACCTTTTTGGGTCCTGAAACGTATATAGTAGTCTATTTACATCACTTTAAGAACATTCTAAGTGTTTTTTCTTGAATTGCAACATTTTGATTTTTCGCGAAAAATGATCGTATTTTTCTAAGTATAAGATATAAAGATTTGGTTTTCAATAATTACGCTTTCATTTGGGTTGAGTCCTTTCACTCGTACCTTATAAAAGAGGAAACCCACCCCCTAAATTTCAAAAGATGATTTGATCTACCTAAAATATCTCTATCCCTTGTTTACTAATTTAAAAATCCTCACTTAATATACCTATAATACTCTTAATAAAATAATTGAGTTAATTACAGAAATCGTCCCTGTCGTGGTACTCAGCTTGCAGGTTTCATCCCTAACTTTCAAAAATTACAGTTTTAGTCCAAAAACTTTGCTCCGTCAACAGTTTTAGTCCTGACCATATACGCCCGTTTAAAATTAGGTCACGTGATTCGCACGTGATGGGTATTCTCGTAAATTGGCGTAATAATACCCAGAGTTAATTACATAAATCATCCCTGTTGTGGGCAGTCACTTGCAACTTTCATCCATAACTTTCAAAAATTTACAGTTTTGGTCCAAAATCCAAAATAAAATTAAACACAAAATCATTTGGATTTCTAATGCATAACATTTATCACATATACAATCTCAGATCCAAAATCAAACACAAATTTAATCCAAAATTTAATGAAACTCCAAATCTCATTACTTTCATATCAATACATGATCTGTATACAAACATAATATATAATTATATATATTTTGGATATTGGACCAAAACTGTAATTTTTTGAAAGTTAGGGATGAAAGTTGCAAGTGATCGTCTACAACAGGGACGATTTCTATAATTAACTATGGGTATTATAAAACCAATTTACGAGATTACCCATCACGTGTGAATCACGTGACTTGGTTTTAAACGGATGTTTATGGCCAGGACTAAAACTGTTGACAGGGCAAAGTTTTTTGGATTAAAGCTGTAATTTTTGAAAGTTAGGGATGAAACCTGAAAGCTGGATACCACAACAGGGACGATTTCTGTAATTAACTCAAAATAATTTATAATATAAATATCTCAAACTCTTAAAATTACTACATTAGCTTTTTTAACATGAATTACTTTTGCATTTATCATCATTGCCGCCTCCACCACTCATCACCGCCACCATTGCCAACACCACTTATCGCCATCACCGCTACCACCCATGTTTATATTGCACGGACATACCACTTGTAAAAATCTTAAATTATTAGTTATTATTTTAAAGTAAGTAAAGCATAAGTAATAAAGTAGGGAGTATAAATGTATATAATTTTAAAGAATAATATTGCTAGAATAAGATTTAACCATTTATAACATTACCTATAGTTGTATTCTTTGCAATGAAATTTATATTGTTGATAGATAAACTTTGTTGCATACCACTACCCATAATTTTACTTTAACCCTCTGATGATTTATATGCCCACATCCCCTGTGTAAGAAAATCATCATTCCATAAAACAAACTCCCTCCAAAAACCCAAAAAAATATGGGCAAAAATGAAGACGATGTTCGAAGACAAGTCGAAGAACGAGTGATCAACGAAGAATACAAAATCTGGAAGAAAAACACACCCTTTTTATACGATCTGGTCGTCACTCACGCCCTCGAATGGCCTTCCTTGACCGTCGAATGGCTTCCCGATCGAGAGGAGCCGGCCGGAAAAGACTACTCGGTCCAGAAGCTGATTCTTGGGACCCACACTTCAGAAAATGAGCCAAATTATTTAATGATAGCTCAAGTTCAATTGCCGGTTGATGATGCTGAAAATGATGCTCGCTCTTATGATGATCACAACAATGATGTTGGTGGGTTCGGCTGCAATAATGGCAAGGTTTGTTTTATTTTTTAATTTTTTTTTAATTTTTTTTTCAATTTGTTGTTGTTGGTTTTTTTTTTTGTAATTTTTTGGGAATTGGGGATTTGGGTGTGCTGAATTATAGTTGGATTTGATGTTATGAGATTAAAGTTTGGTGCTTTTTGAAAAAAAAAAGTTTTCTTTCTTTTTTTTGTTAATGTTTTAATTTTTTTTTTATTTAGGGTTTTGGGGTTGGAAATTAGGTTAGGGTTTGTTATGTGTGTAGGTTGGTTGGATTGACTGGAATAGAATAGTACATGCGTGATGAGCTGGATTGGTTGGTTGATATATGTAATTTTGTAAAATTTAAGTATTTAATTAAATTATCAAAAAAAAAAAAGTTTAGAAAAAATATACAGCAATGGCAGTAGCTGAAGGTTGGGGATGGTCCTGACGGCGGCGGCAGTCTGATGTGGCACTGGTGGTGGTGACTTGTTTTCATTTTTTTTTTTTTGGGTGACGGCTGGTGATAATAAAAGGGTTGTTTTATCCGCTAAGAGGTTTTAATTTTTCAATTTAACAAAGTTAGAATTTCCTATCTAAAATATCTCTACAATTTATTGAAATTAGTTTAAGCTCAATTTACTCAAATTTATTGAATTTAATTTAAGCTCAATTTACTCAAAAATAGATTTTCTTATCTTGAAAATATATACAACTTATCTAGTTTATATCTTATCTAATTTATATAAATTAGAATATGACAATAATATTGATAGAAACAATTTTTATTGAACTTTCAAATATTGTATCTAAGTGAGAGTGAATTGCTTGAAAATTGAAAGATATGTGTGCATATCTAAAATATCATTATGCATACAAAACAAGTCTAGATGTTATAGCATCCTTATCTTAACCTACACACGTGTATACACGAGAATAAATCTATTTATAATAATATAGATAGATCGTCATGATCATTGCGCTTATATTAGCGGAAAAAGTTTATGTCTTTGGTAGCTTATTGGTAAGGTCCTAAGGGCTTGGAATCTTTAGGAGTCATGCCACGTGATAATAATTTAAAATGGTGGAATTTGGAACCATGAAGAGGATCGATTTATCTAGCTCTATAGGTCTTGTTGGGTGGTTTGTCGGGTTTGGAGTTCATGCGGTAGAGTTGTATATATCACTAAAATGGTAGCCCGGATGCTCTTTCCCTCATAAATTTAGAATTAAAACAAGAGCCAAATTTCTCAAATGAAGTGTTTTTTTGTAGTTTGAATGTAAAATCTTGGTTAACATGTGTCCTTGGTGTTTTTATGTGTGTGTGTGTGTTTATTCACCGGAGTTACGTCTAGGACTTTTTTATGTATTTATAGAGTTTAAGGTTGGATTAAGTGGTTAACCATTGACTCTGGAGACTGAGGTGAAGGGTTCCAGCCTCATGCCTTGCAAGGCTGGAGGTCCTTTCGATCGACAACCTCATTATGTTAGTTAGGGGTAAGGCTGTCTGTATCTCAACCCAATACACTGTCGTGATATTGGGACCCAAAAGTCGTTGAAGATGTCATTGGGTATTAGTTACTTGCCTTTTATTTATAGAGTTTACCAGCTAGAACCCTTTACCCAAAAAAGGGTGCTTTTTAATAAAATTTAATGATAGGGTGCTTTTTAATAAAATTTAATGATTAGCCGGTGAAATTGATGTTAGGGTTGGATGTGTATGTCTTATACAAAGTTCCCATATATTGTTAATTTAAGGTATACAATGTTTGCTCCCATATAAAACAAACCCCCTACTCCCTTTTCAACTTTCTATCTACCCAAACCCCTCCTTTTTATTAAAAGCTTTCTTTTTATAATCAACCCATATTACATTATTACCTAAAATACCCCTAGTAAAATGATTTATAATCTATATAAGTTCTAAAATAACTACACTATCCTCTTTTACATATATTACCTTTACATCAATAACCATGTCGCCTCCGCAGCCATCACTACCGGTCGCCGCCATCGCACCATCGCTGCTGCATCGCTCGGCCATCCGTCTAGTTTAAGATATAAGATTCGAGACTATTAATCAAGTTGTTGAGTACAACTATGTAGATTAATCTATAGAGTACTTTATGTCATGGTGTTGGAGCTTGTATGATATTATGGGATTAACATATGCCGGGGAGTGCAAGTCAGTTTGAAACTTTTGTTGATCTTTTATGAGAACAAAGGTCGACTATGACCGCTATGTTGGCGATTAATTGGAAATGCTGAATTTGTTAGGATTGAATGCAACATAAGGTTATGTTGTAGTAGACCATTTTGGTGTTTATCTTTTTAATGGTGTGGAGTACGTGTGTAGAATTATATGTAGAATTATATGAATTAGTTATAATAGTCGAGATTAATATGGTGGATAGCAAATGAAGCTATCTCAACTGGTAGATGCATCCCTGGTTTTTCTCACAGGTCTTGGGTTCGGCTCTCATGAGTCGCAAGTCTGTGAGTTTTTTTCCTGAATTGCCTGTAACGGCTTATGGTCTACATCTCGTAGTCTAGAGTACGTGCAGGGCTTCACCGTTATACGGTGACTTCACCATTATAGGGTGAGGTGTTCCCTGATGTCGAATACGGACTAACTGTTCAAAAAATATATATATATATGGTGGATAACGGAACTACTATAGTTGATGACACTAGAATAAGTCTACTCTAGAGTTGATTCCATGATTAGCATTTGAAGATTGTTGGACTAAATAATTACTACAAAACAATATATCTATCACCAAAAAAATGCACTGAAAGAATTATTTGGATATTAGTATTAATTTTCTGAAAAATGATGGTTTGTGATCTTTTGGAACGGATTCAGGTACACATAATTTGCAAGCCACTACTAGTTAGAAAAACAGCGCTCTTTAATCACTAAACAAATGATAGAGGGGCGGGATCGGGGATGTGGTTAAGTTGAAAATGACATCAAGGGTGATTTGAGTTGCAGTTTGTTTCATTCTTTTTGGACTAGCGTTGAATTTTTTTTGAACCTGTTACTCATTATGTTAGGTGTTAGACTTGCATTGTTTAGAAATAAAAGCTGTAAAGTTGACAACAATAGTATCTTAATAATGAAAACAGGGATGGTATATTGAAGGTGGTAACTCTTTATGAGGTGTCAAAAACTGATTGGTTTAGTTGATCTTTGTGTAGGAGTGTTTGGTTGTGGCTTTTTGTTAGCTAATTTGGTTATTTAGGTGCTATCCTTTTAGGCCGTGACCTTTGTATATGATGTTTTTGTGGTGTTTTGTATTGTCTAGCTTCTTGCTAGTTTTTTTTAATGAAAGTTTATTGATGTGCAAAACAAAATAAAATAGGGAATGGTAATATAGTTATTCAATAAAATTGGCTAGATAATTATATCCATAATGAAATAAATTTACCATAAACAGGCGTTATGAGATATGGTTTAGTATTTTTGATTTGATTGCTTAATTAGGGTTGCCTTGAGCATCACTTTTGAAGAGAATCTCTTATTTGTAGACTGTTCTTATTGTTCTTTTCTTTTTTAACTTTATTTATATTGTTTGGTTTTGATGCTATGAGATTCATTCTTGGGAGCAAGGAATTGGGACTGTGGGAGTTGGTGCCTAGTCTAATAATCCAGTGCTTCTTGGATGCTCCCAGGGGTCTTTGAGAGTGGTTTGTTACGTCCGGGGCTTTACCTTCCAGGTTATCAAAGGTGGCATGGGTGGGGTTTTCATCATGCCCAAAACAAAAGGGCCTATTTCCTAGATTATTCTTGTCCCATGTTCAAATGAATGTTGTTTGTGGTGTGAATGCAAAGGGTACCAAGGTAGGTAGTGTATTCTGTAAAATTACCACTATAGGTGATGTAGTTGATGTAATGTGTTCATATCAAAATATTCCAACTTTCTTACAAGGTAAATTTTATCTTCAATTATATGGTCTATATGTACACATATTACCTTTGTTTGAACAAATTCAAAAGTTTACTACATCCAATAGTACAGTTTCTTAAGAGAATTACCTATAATGCTACAGATTTTGAAAGTTTACGAGCTCTTTTAATCAAGTACACTGGTTGAGCTGGAACGAGTCACATTATTACTCATTTTAGAGAAGATTTTCTAAGTTACCAACTATAATTGTATTTTACCAAGTACATTACGAACCATGGGACAAAGATAGAAGTATGTTTCTATCAGTGTACTTAACGTAAATTCTTGATTAACTTGTATTATTGGTGTGTGTGTGTGTGTATTCAATGATTAGGTCTTTGTCGGTCTAGATATGATACTAGTTATTGTTATTGGAGGAGATTTTGAAAGTTCCTAGCTATACTGAGTACATGACCTACCTTGGAACAAAATGTATAAGTTATTTTTTTTCAATGGACTTTACCCAAATGTCTAGATATGATATGTTGATCGATATGTATGATAAGTGAAGGTGGGTAGGTTCTCTTTAACAATTGATCAATATGATTTAATGTATTGCTGGTGAAAATGAAGGCTTTAACATGTGCATGCTTTATGAGTGTTTGTATATTGTTTCTTTTGAGATATACGAGTTAAGAATTAAGCTGTTGAATACGACAAATCAGATTAATGTGTAGATTACTTTGTGATAGAGTTTTAGAGCTTGTCTTTTAGTATCGGATTACTAACAAATGCTGGTGTGTTGTAAATTGAACTTCTTTTGATGTTGCACTAGAACTAGAGTTGGTTTGTTGACTAGTAAGCGAAAATTATGAGTTTATTAGGGTTTATTGCAAAAATGAATATGGGTTGCGAGTTTTTTTGTAGTTCCGGGGACTTGTTCTCCATGTAGTAAAAAATTTCTTTGGTTTTTTTTAAAAAGCGGAGTTAATTTGTATAAGAAGCTAAGTAGTTAATTACTAAAATAGCGGTGTAGCGGTCAAGGCCGCTATATGCTATATTGGTTATAGCGGTGAGATAGCGGTTGTATAGCGGTAATGAAAATATTATGCAATATCTATATATCTATATATATATATATATATAATACTTATTACTTAATATTTAATAAAAATATCAATTAATACTTTATACTTAATAGAAATAGCAAAAGTCAAGCTTAAAAGTGTCAATATTTGAAACATTAGTGTTACTACTTGCAAAAATTAGTGCTTCTTTCAAGTTTTGGCCCAAAAAAAAAAAAAACGCTATAGCACCGCTATTTTACCACTCTTTGGACCGCTATAGCACCGATATCGGTAAAATAGTGCTGCTAATAGCGGGACCGCTATTTTGACCTCTATTGTACCTCAGGTCCGTTATCCGCTATAGCGCCGCTATTAACTACACAGATAAGAAGAAAGTTACGAAAAGCATTAATGTTAAGGTTCTCTTGGGGTGCTCTGTATGCAAGTTTCTAGAATTGATTTGTATAGGAATAAATATTAAGATTGACAGTAGTGGTATTCTTGTTATTAAGTTTAGGGAATTATAAAATAGTAATGGTTAAAACAGGCAACGTAATTATATCCATAATTAAATGACTCTACTATATAATTAGACGTTATAAGATTCGGTTTTCTATGTTTGGTTCGATTGAAAAATTAGGGTTGACATGAACATCATTTTTGGAAAGATGGCTCTCTCTTATAAGCAGACTGATTTTGTATCTTTTACCCTCACATTTCTAGTATTTTCAAATTTTCAATAAAACATCATTCAGGTTTTTTAAGATGGCTGGCATATTAACCAGTCGTGACGAGAGGCCGTATTGGTAACAGTTGAGATTTGATTCCTAATTGTTACCAATTTGGTTGTATTTGATCTAATTAGAAAACATCTTACTTTTAACATATGCCATTGTTGTATGAAAGTCAATTTGACTGAACCAAAACTGTGTATCTGTATCCGCGTGATGCAGATCAAATTTTCATTTAGTTTTTTCATAATTAAATTAAAATAGCAAAAAAACTAAATGTGTGTGTGTGTGTGTGTACAGCGGTCATGGAGCCAGTAGAAGTTAAATGTTGGGGGTGGCTGCTTCGGCAGTGGCCGGCAGTTGAAGTGGAGGTTGGTGGCAGGGTGTATGAGATGTGTGATGTATTCCCTTTTTATTGGGTCGCGAAAGAGGGTGATGTGGTGATTTTCTATTGATGTTAATTCTAAATTGGGGGTAGGGCGTTTATTTTTAGAGAATACGAAGTAGTTTAGAAGTATAGATTATCATGATGATTGTGGTTAATGAGACGGAAATTTTTGTCTGTATTTGCTGGCCTCATGGTAAGGGCTACTTGTGCCAGCCTGATAATCCAGAATTGTAGAGGTATTTATCTGCCCGGTCACCAGAGATGGGTCGGAGATTTATTTCTCATACTCGAACTCAAAAGGAGTCAAATGTGACAAATGAAGAGTTAGTTATGGATTGAACATACATCTTGATTAACTTGTGTTCTTGGTGTGTGTGTGTGTGTGTGTCTGTGTGTGTGTGTGTAGTGATTAGCTTTTAGTAAGTCTAGATATGGTAAGTTGATTGATATGCATAATAAGTGAGAGAAAGGTGGTAGGTGCTCTTTAACAGTTAATCTAGATAATTTAATGTATTGCTGGCGAAAATAATTTCAGGGTTTTATGTGTGTATGTATTATGTAGGGTTTTATTGTTTATTTAGGATTTTAGATTCTAAATTAAGTTGTTGAATACCACAATTCAGATTGATCTATAGAATTTTATAATTATTTAGGATTTCAGATTCTAAATTAAGTTGTTGAATATGCAATTCAGATTGATGATCAATCATTGATCTATAGAATACTTTATGATATTATTTTAGAGCTTTTCTCTGTATTATCGGATTATGTGACATATGTTGTGGTGTTGTCTGTTAAAGTTTGAACTTATCTGGATGTTGCTAATCTATTTTCCAATATTCATGGTGATTGGGAGGGTATCAATGATTTATTAAACATCACCTTTATTATAGAAAAGGTTAACGTATGAATGTAAGTGACATATGAATAGAAAGAGTAATAAAATAGGAATGAATCTATGGATTACAAGATTGTAAAGATGAGGTATCATAAATAATGGAAGGAAGATGCAAAAACCTACCTGGGTAGATTGAGTATGTTATTGAACTGATTGTCTTTCTATCTTTCTCTTTGGATGTAGTTTAGCAAATTTGAGAAAGGTGCTATTTCTAACATGTCATGTATGTCTAAAGGTCAATTGACCCTTAAATGATATACAATGACTATGCTTATTGTAAATTTGGTAAAACTGCAGTAACTACCCTTGTAGTATATATGTTCATAATGTCTCTCTCTAATTGCCTTGGCATATTAATAAGTTAAGGACCTAATATTATCAAGTGGATATATTATCTGCAAAAATATATGGGATTAACCAATTTATTAGTTATGCTGGAAAAGATTGTGTAGTAAGAAGATCGTTAGTTTCTAAGTTTCGGGTAAAGTTTGTATTAGCTCTGTTATATTCAGTATCGAACACAGCCACACTTCACATGGCACAGTTTCGTGCATCATATCTTGGTGTGTTTTAATGTGATGTTTTTGCTTTCAGGTTCAAATAATTCAGCAAATAAATCATGAGGGGGAGGTGAACAGAGCTCGTTATATGCCTCAAAACCCATTCATTATAGCCACCAAGACAATTAACGCAGAAGTTTATATCTTTGATTATAGCAAGCACCCATCTAAGCCTCCTCTTGATGGAGAATGTAATCCTGATTTAAGATTGAGGGGTCACAACACTGAAGGATATGGTTTATCGTGGAGTAAATTCAAGCAAGGTCATTTGCTGAGTGGTTCTGATGATGCCCAAATTTGTTTGTGGGACATTCAAGCAACGCCAAAAAACAAGGTCTTGGAAGCTAAGCAGATATACAAGGTATATATCTATAAATGGAAAATATGCAATGAAAGTGAGTAGTTGATATCTTACACATAAATATAACCGTTTCTATTAGTGGCAAATATGCTATGAAAGTGCGTAGTTGATATCTTACACATAAATATACAAGGTATATATCTATCAGTGGCAAATATGCTATGAAAGTGGGTAGTTGATATCTTACACATAATATAAGTAAATAACACTTTCTACTTTTTAAATGGTTTCTATTGTTCTTTAATATTAAAGTATTTTATATGGTTTAAAGATTCATGAAGGCGTTGTTGAAGACGTGGCTTGGCATTCTAGGCATGAACAGCTATTTGGCTCGGTTGGGGATGACCAATACTTGCACATATGGGATACACGATCTCCATCGACTACCAAGCCTATGCAGAGTGTAATAGCTCATCGAAGCGAGGTAAGCATACTTTTTTCGTGTCACATATTGATTATCCTACAGTTTTATGGAAATAAGGAATGTGGGTTTGCATCTTATGCTATAGCATATAAGCGTGGATCGAGTTGGAACCTAACTAAAAGGTAAAATTAAATGGAACCAAAAACCAAACCAGTTAAACTGATAAAGGGCCGGTTGGGTTCTGATTTAGGAAAGGTTCAGTCCGAATTAGGCCGTGAACTTAATAAATATACATGTTTGTCTAATTTGAAAAGGGGTTTACATAAATTCCATGCACTTTATGCTTTGTTTTCCATTAGTCGTTGTATTCAGAATTGTCCCATATGGGTCATTGAAATTTGGTATTTTGTTCCACTTATTCAGCGGGTAATTCAGTAATTGATGACCGTCTTGAAAGTTCAAACAATGATGTGGTGGTTGCTTGCTGATGTGGCGATTATGAGTAACTGTGTGTGTCTTTATTTGGTCATTATTCTCAGGTTTGCATGATATTAGTCTAGTTGTCTCAAGTTGAGTATTTTGGAGATGGAAAAAATAATACCTATTATTTTATTATAAGGTTTAAGTTTAATTGATTGGATCAACACGATCAACTTTAGAGATTCCAACTTGAGGACCCCAACCCACTTTGTATGTATCATGTTTATTGAAAATGGCATTCTAGTGGTTGGCAGTCTTATAGTAAGTATTTGAACATTATGTCTGGCATGTGCTAATTGCATGACTAAGTCAATGGATGATACTAATGATGATGTAAAGTGGAGGGATAACTTTTTATCATGGTAATAGGAAGTCGAGGAATGAACTTTGGGACTCTGTGTAATTGTTTCCATTCCTTAGAAAAGCGACTTTATAATGTACGAGACATGTGCTGTTTGTTATGCATTAACTACTGCCAGTATATCTTGACTAACTTGTTTTCATGCTTTTTGGGTAGGTTAATTGCTTAGCATTCAATCCTCTTAATGAGTGGGTTTTGGCGACTGGGTCAACAGACAAGACTGTGAAGCTTTTTGATTTAAGAAAGTTCACGACTGCTGTTCATACGTTTGATCGTCACCAGTAGGAGTTCTTGACAGTTTTTTAGTCATTTGCAAACTTATTAACCCTTATTATGGCACCACCTGATCAATTGTCATGGTTTTCAGGGAGGAGGTGTTTCAGGTTGGATGGAGTCCAAATAATGAGACAATTTTAGCATCTTGTTGTCTTTCCAGGAGACTCATGGTATGGGATCTGAGTAGGTATGTATCTGATTCATTCCAAACTCTGATCTTTGTAATTTCTTTCCTTTTTTGAACTAGAATAGAACCTATGTGATGCAGCCGATGGCTTTAGTCAGTTTCTCTATTATTTTTAAATTTAAATCTAACTATCAAATAAATAGAAAATTTGGTGGCTGGGGTGGTGCTGTGGTAGCGGCTCGTTGCATTGGATGACACTGGTGGTTTAAGAGGGGTAACATATCAATTTTTTATTCTTGGTTGGGAAAAGTGATGTGATACTTCCTTATAGATGCCACTTAATCTTCACGTATGCACCCTAATACTTCATTGTTAATGCGGGTGAGATAAGATTAACTATATCAAATTAACTGGTTACTTATTACGACTTGTAGAATGAAATCTAAGTTTAGTAGTACTAGGATTGTATTGTGCACAAAACGTATGCATCATAATATTTTATGTGAGACAAAAAAGAGTAGTTTTAAGAATGAAGATATGATAAGTAATCTAACCTTGTAATACAGAAGAGTGCTTATAGCAACAACATATCCAAACGGAAAACGATGTTACGCTGAACTTGCATATTCTTTTTATGTCAATGTTTTCACACATTGCATTAAAGATTTATGCTTTACATTCAATATAACTTCTTTCATCGACTGAAAACCTATTATATCTTATATTCCGCTTTTCAAATGCCTTAATGTAGCGGGTATCCAATTTGTATATAAGGTACGCCCGTCAACGAAGTGGTTGTGTGAGCTTGCTATTCATAAAATTATTAAATGTTATTTTGGAACGCAGGATCGACATGGAGCAAACCCCAGAGGAAGCAAAAGATGGGCCGCCAGAGTTGCTATTTATTCATGGTGGACATACTAGTAAAGTTTCTGATTTCTCGTGGAATCCATGCGAAGATTGGGTCATTGCTAGCGTCGCTTCAGATAACATCCTCCAAATATGGCAGATGGCTGAAAATATCTACTATGATGAAGATGATGTGCCTGCCGATCAACTCAATAATATAGATACATAGGCTAGGTTTTCGCTTTCTCTTAATCTAGGATTTATTTCACCCCTACCATAACATAAACTTAAGGTGGTACTTAGCTTGAACTGAATCTTGGCATCTTTCTTATGAATATAGAGTAATTAGGTAATCTTTGTTTTTCTGGTCGACTAAAATGTCTTTGCCATTGGGATCATCTATGTTTTTCATGCGTGGAATGAGTGGAGTCATTATATATGAGATTAGTTAGTTTTCTGGGATGTTGGGATGTCAGTTTTCAGTGGTCTTGAAATGCAGTAACCATGAGTACCGTATGAGTAATCCGTTCAGGTCCAAAGCATCCCCCTGCCCAAGCTCTTTGTTCGATTAACCTGTTGATTCTGTTTTTATAATTTGGCTATTTTGTGTCTCTGTTCGTTATGGTACGAGTAGATTGTCGCCTTGGTTTTAAAGTCGGCCAACTCAGTTGGCAAGTACTCTTACTGTATTACAGTCTTACCTCGGAAATCAGTTGATCGGAGTTGGACAAATTCCATGTACCCAAAAAGATCTGCTTATAGAGTCAACGGGTCAAAATCTAAAAAAAAGCGTTAGGATCTGTAATCATTGGTCAGGATTTGCGTAATCATTGTTAATACGCAAACTATCACAACTTATTTATAGAGATTTAGTTAAACTATTTATCATCATATTTTTTTAAAATTTTTTTTACATTTGAAAAGTCAATAGGTGGCCTACAAATTAGATCAAGATTACATATTTCTTGAATAGCAGCAAAGTTTTGAAGGCATTCTGCCGTTAGAATTAAAAAAGAGAAAAGAAAAGATCGTTTAGACCAGTTTTGAAAATTACACATTGATGCATTTCCGAGCAAACTTTGCTGACATGGACCATGACTCAACAATGGTGACCATTGATTTTAATTTTTCATTTTCTTTTTTAGTAACTGAATCTAAACGTTTTTGAGTTTACATAGTTAAATGTACAATTCTGAACTTATTTGGCTTTTCACTACTGCTCTTCAGTTTAGACGTAGAGGATTCGAAGGATTTTGTGAGATTAGCTCTAATCATTTCTACAAACTTAAGGTCACAAGATAATGATTTAAAAGAATTTAGTTTTCTCCTCACCAGACACATTTCTATGGCCACATCTTTTTTGGTGTCATGTTGACCCACTATCGTAAAGGCATTTGATATTTTGTTAAAGCATTATCGTCAATGAGTGTCATTAAGCATAAGACATTAACATATTCATCATCGAATACATCAGAGTCAGTTCAGTCATGTTCTTTAGTCTTTAATTCTTTTGCTTGAGGTTTTGCTTCCTCTATTACAACAAGTTTAGCTCTGAGTTTAAATGCAAATTTACCAGTGTTAGTAGCATCGATGACCTTCATTCTTCTGATAGTGAACCTTTTTATCACATTTAAAAACATTCTTTATTAGATTTGTCCCCCGTTGGCTTCATTATGATACCACATTTTAAGCAATGAAGAGAAAATTGAATTGGGAAATAGGTTCTGAGAGATAGACAACACTTTTTGGGGATAATTACTAAAGAAAAAGTCTAATTTTTCAAAAACAAAAATGTCGCCTAAACTTCCCAATACATATACAAATAACTCATACACTAAAAACACCTTAACAAAAATACCAATTTCATTATCAATGACATCACAAAATCGCATGCCTAAATGCTTGAACCTTCGGCTATTTTTATGTCATTTTTTTTTACCTCCTTTAGTATATTAGGAAGATAAAAAAGTATACAATTATATTTTATTATTTTTAGTTTATTGTATTTTAACTAAACAACTTTTTTTATTTTCATTTATGTTCATGAATGTTCGATAATCTGTTCGTGAACATTCGTTCGTTTATGTTTGTGAACTGTCGTTCGTGAACAATAATTCATTTATGTTCATGAACATTTGTTCGTTTACATTTATTAATACCTAATCAACTATACTTTAAAAGTTAGCTTAAATATAGTATTTATTTTATATCATATATAATATATAATATATGTATATATATATATATATATTATAAAATACCTAGTTATCTATATTTTTAGAAAAAAATGTAAATATAAATCCTTCTTTTTAATAAATATTTCGTTTGTTTGTATTCGTTTATTAGTGTTCGTTCGTTTATGTTCGTAAACATTTGTTCATGAACACAAATGAGCGACCATGAACAAGCTATTATATTCATGTATCCGTTCGTAAACACAATATTATGTTCGTTTATCTGTTCTTGAACTGTTTTTAGTTAAGTGAATGAACATGAACAAAGTCACGTTCGTGTTCGTTCGGTTCGTTTACAATATATTGGCTAACTTTAGTTTTTAAAAGTTTTTGTTTATATGAAAATTGAAAAGAAAAGAAAAAATGATAAATACTCTTAAAGAATAGCCTAAAAATTCACCTAAAATTCTAAGAATGTGACATGTGTTATCTACTAATTCTCTTTCTTAATTTTGTCCCCTGATTTTTCCACATATCATTATCTCATGATTAAAAAGCTCTTTAGGCTATTTAGTTAAGGGGATTAATAGTTCTTCAAAGAAAAAAGGAACAAAAGAGTGAAGAGTGAGATGGACGCTCAGTAAATAGCGCGTGGATCCGGCACTCGCCATATTTCTAGCAGAAAAGCGAATATTATTTTATTATATCTTCAGAATATACTTCATTTCATATATCTATATTTCTATTTTATGGTTTTTTCATATGAATTAAACTAAAAACCCTAATAATAATAATATTATTTATCTTAATTTCTTTCTCAAATAATTCCAGGTAAATGTTATCTCCCTTAATTTCTGTAGATTTTTTCGTTCAAAAAATAATAATCTGTTCTTTTTTTATACTGATTATTGTAGATTGCTAATTCTTTTTCAATTTATAATTTATCTTTATCACAAAATAATGATAATATTATAATAATCTTATTCCTTTGTTTATTATCTGTATATGTTGATTATAATAATAATTTATCTGATTGATATGATCCCTAATTGGACCCAGATTGACTTTTAAGTTAATTTGTTAAAGTTACTTAATTTTTGTGTGCCAGTTACTTGATTGATGCTTTTAAGTTATTAATTTTCATTTTAAACACTTTTGCTGTTGTTAAAATGGCGAGAAAATGTCGGTTTTATCTAGATTATCTTTTACATGGGCATCTTGTATTTCCTTTGATTGTCAATATTCTACTAGCAATTTTGTCGATAACGGGTTTATCAATGCTCTCTTAAGTTCTATACCTTGTTTAGAAACCGGACGTTTTTATATTTTCGATTTATAAGCTAACTTCGAACTTCAGTCTGTTAGTTTATTTTCTCAAATGGCAGATATGAGAATAGCTTCATAACGTCGTTTAGTGCAGTCATATGTTCTGTAGGAGTATCTTGGATCTTGTCAGGTATCATAGAATGCCGAATCAGACCTTTGTAATAATAAGATGTTTTAGTTTCTGACAAGTTTTCATTAATAAGAATTTTTAGTTAAAGTAACGCATTTATGTAAAATGTATAGGCGGTTTGTTAAATGGGCATAAAAGTATCTCAATTTAGGTTAAAAGGAAGGGTGAGTTAGTAGTTTTGTCATACCCTTGGATAGTAAGTTTTGTTGCTGCTTGCACAATGTTTTAGTTAAACATTAAAATCTGATCTAAGCGATTTTAATATCATACAAGATAGACAAATAGACAATCATATCCAGAATGCAAATTTAAATGCCCCTTAATACTATATGTTTACTTGACCAAAAAATGATTACTAGATATGTGTGTTTTCGTTACAGGTTTGTTCACATCGAAGTTAAATATCATGGACTTTTTGTTGGCATTATATTACTTGCTGTATTAATGTACCATCTTTGAGCTTGCAACATGGATATCTTATATTTTGCCCTAGTCTTGCTCTTCACTGATTTTTTTAGGCAAAATGGCTGCCTTAAGTATGTCATTGTGCTGGCATGCATGTTTACTCGATTTGATCTTAGCAGAACTAATTGTCGGAGGTCTTTCTAAAAGAAGTCTCTTTGCTCTCGGGTAGAGGTGTGATTGTCAACATTTCACATTTCCCATATGGGCAGGATCAAGTATTGTTGCTTTAGTTGTTGCTCTAGTACAACTAAGTTAAATCTTGAGTCACCTTTCAGTAAAATGTGTGATTGTTCATAGGTATCGGATACACATAATTATGTGATTTTTGTTACATAGAAGAAGATAATTATCTGTAGTTGAAGAGATTTTTGGAGATGGTGGTTGGATGTGTATATATTGTGCAAAGTTGTAATAATTGTTTGTGAGCTGTGTGATTGTTGACTCTAATAATTTTACTGAACAGGACATCCTGTGAAAATAAGTAATTAATTAGGTAATTTTATCTTACCTTTTGATAAAAAGTTTTATTTAGGGCTCGTGGGAGGATGCCATTCTTGTCCCCCTTTTTTTTTGTAAAAAATAAATTTCTTGTGTGTTTTGTTTGTAACTCACTCATCAAGCTAGGGTTAGAAAGTTTGTCATAGTCTTAAACATGTAAAATAGTTAATAGGTACTTATGAGCTAGGAGAAATGGCATTGGATTGATATTTGAATTCAAAGGATGTAATGACTATTATACATAGGGTTCTAACTTAATAAAAATAAAACAATTTACGACAATGACCCATTCAATGCTTGAGCCATGGTTCAATTATTGTCTCGAAATTTTTGCATTCATGTTGTCGCGTATCATTATCATGTTGATAGGCTGATTTTTAGGTATACCAGTTAGGTCTACCATTTTTTTTCCATTAATTGTCCATTATCTCATTTTAACCAGTTAACGTGCCCTCTCACGTGTTTATTTGTCCACTTCTAACTTTCAACAATCTAATTTTTCGAAACCTTGTATTATTTTTCAAGTCCCACAATTTATCTGTCCATGTCAGGCGTATCATCAAAATGGCAAAAGGTACCAGGGGAAGACGTAGGATTCCTTCACGACACTGCAGAACCCCATACTCAGTGCTCAGATGCAGGCACAATGTTTCAGAGGACGCGAGCAAGAAGAAATCATCACTGGTGATGCCCATTAAAGATTGGGAAGACATAACCTGCTCTGTATGCATGGAGTATCCTCACAATGCCGTTCTTCTTCTATGCTCTTCTCATGATAAGGGTTGTCGCCCATATATGTGTGGCACGAGCTCACGGTATTCCAATTGCCTTGACCAGTATAAGAATGCCTACACAAAAATGGCTTCACCACATGACTCTCTGTCTCCGCAAACAAACAATGGTCCTGCTTTTGGCCAAATTTCTGGTTGGCCAGTTGAGAAATGTGAGGAAGGGTCCAAACTTACCTGCCCCCTTTGTAGAGGCCAAGTCAAAGGATGGACTGTGGTGGATTCGGCTCGAGAGTATTTTAATGCCAAGAAAAGGACGTGCATGCATGATAATTGTTCTTTTGTAGGAGGGTACAAAGAGTTGAAGAAACACGTGAGATCCGAGCATCCTTTTGCCAACCCACGTGAAGTGGACCCGGATCAAGAGTTGAAATGGAGACGGCTCCAACGAGAACGAGAGCGTGATGATGTCATTAGCACCATCACATCCTCTATGCCTGGTTCGGTGGTCTTTGGTGACTATGTCATAGAAAGTCACTCCAATGGTCTAGATTCTGATGACGATGAGGGTTTTGGTAGGGAAGTAGACATGGGAGTCGATGACAACTATGTGAACATGCTTGTTTTGCTTCATGCATTTGGTTCAGGTGGAAACACAGTCCGTTTTGGAGGGATTAGAAGACGTGATGGTAATGATGACGATGATAATGATAATGATGGTAATGGTAACAACAATGGGATGTCACTGGTTAACCGCCTGCGCCGCCATGGTAGAGTTTTATTAGGAAGATCGGGAAGGCGAAGGCGGCATAGAGTAGTCAACAGAGATCAAACATAGCTGTACAAAAGGTAAGTGAATGTAAAGAAGGGAATCAGGGAGATGTCAAAATTGTAGTTTAAAGGTAGTTTTGGGAGAGATAAATGGAGAAGTGGTTTCTATGCTTCCCAGTCACCTGTCAGCAATTGTATCCATTATTGCCTCTCACGGAGGAGCTCCGACGTGAAGCCCTGACAGAATCATGAAATGTTTCTTATTTATCTTTTCATTCGTTGACCGTAGGTTCGGACGACAAAAACCTTCTAATTTATGTTTGTAATTTACTGATTCCCTAGACCTGTTTACGTTCCTGACATTCATGAATCGAAAAACATTCTTTGAATCTGAATTGCGTCGTTGTAAAGATGCATTTTCTTTCTTCAGATGTTCTTTGTGTAGGCCTTTTGAGATGAAGCATTAATGATTTGGATGTTGGTATCATTTTGTTGTACATTTCGATAATGTTTATGTTTATTAAATTTTATTTCTTGTACACACGATTAGATTACTAATATAGGTGTTAAAATATTAAGAATTTTGCTTTAATACTTATCGATCATATACATTCTTAAACTTTTTCCTTATATATATATATTTATTATTATCTATATCTATACTATACTAGGTTTTGTTGTACATTTCGATAATGTTTATGTTTATTAAATTTTATTTCTTGTAGTTTACTAATATAGGTGTTAAAATATTAAGAATTTTGCTTTAATACTTATCGATCATATACATTCTTAAACTTTTTCCTTATATATATATTTATTATTATCTATATCTATACTATACTAGGTTTTGTCCCGTGCGTTGCACGAGATAACATAAATTTCTAACAAATAATTTAATAAACACTCGATATAAAAAAAATTGTCATCGAAAAACGAACATAATTCTTTATAAAATGAAATAAAATTTTGACAAATGACAAAGTAATAAACATTATTACAAAGAAAAAATTATAAATCTCACGATAGACTCCTCATTTTTTTCATCCTCCCCCATCCCCTCCACAAACAATGAACATTTCATCATTCTCTCCTCATCTTCCCCCACTTAGAAGAAGACAAAAAAATAAACAAAGAAAAAGATAAAACTAATAAGCTGAGAGAGTGAAGAATAAACCGGACACCACCATCACCACTTTCTACCCGCCCGATAGGTACGTATATGGCGGGTGATGTTCCAACTGGTCACCGTCGATCACCACCTTACCTCCTTACGTACCACGTCCACCGTTAAAAAACTAACATAGAGTATATACAAACATAATTTCAACTTAAATTAAGACAACATTTTTTGCGGTAACTCGTTAAAAATAACTAAAAGTCATAGTGGTTAACAATTTAAAAGCCAAAAAGGGATACATTATAAATTTACATGTTTTGTATACATTTATAAAGAATTTTAACCATCTCACTCTTTTATATAGTAAAGTTATTTGAGAGGTTACACACTTTTATGTGTTTACATACACTCTAATAACTTTTTCTTTTAGATAATTAATCTTTTTTAGATAACATGTAATAACTTGAATTAAACGGTAATAAAGACGACCACTAAACAGAGAAAAGTAAATAGAGCACCAACAACTATTATCTTGATTATTTACAAATAGTAACATGTTTTGCTATTGAGCATTCTAGGCAGACCCTTTAAGACAATTTATTCATCGAATCTGATTACTCGTTACTAAAAAGTGGATGATACTTATAAAGTTATAATACTAATAAATTTTCTTATACACAACCCTTGTTTATAAATAGAGAATATATCAGATTATAAAATTAAACATAAACTTATATAATATAATTAAATAAATTATATATTTCTTAACTCAAAATTACTCACGTATTAAACAATTATAAAAGCGAGATAAACATATAATCACTTATTCATTATAAAATAAATATTAACAAATTAGTTAGTGGGAAATTTTATACCTAAGCTTAGCCACACATTCACTTTTCTCATAAATTTATAATTAATATTATTGCGCTGAATAGTTATTAGCAATTATAAAACTAACGAAACAATATATTAATCTTGAATGTAATAACACCATCCTTACTTCTTTCATTTTTTAATTTTCCAGTAATCTAAATTTTATACTTTCGCAATATATTTGTATTGGAAAATAAAAGTTAAATATAAATAAAAAAGTTTATATCTCAAAAGATATTATATTAAAAAAATTAAGAATCATGATTACTTTTTAATAAGAATAAGATAAAATCTTTAAAATATGAAAACTTTTGTGAATTTGAAAACGACATTAATATATATTTATGATGAATTCCTATTAATCGATTTGCAATAATATATATTAATATTAAATATTTTTGGTAAGAAACTATTACCACATATCTCTTTTCTATATTTGTTAAGTGTCATCTAGCTAATTATATAAATAATAATTTTAATAAGTTTCGTAAGGTTTTAGACCGAATATCTATTTTGCTTTGCAAAATATAAACAAAAAACTCATTAAATCAAGTGGTTTATGTTTCATATTAAAAGTTAGAGGTTGTAGGTTTTAACCATGCTTATAACTTTTTAATATGCTATTTATATTAAAAGCTAGAGGTTGTAGGTTTTAATCATGTTTATGACTTTTTAATATGCTATTTATTTATAATTAATAAAAATTATGTGGCTATTAACTTAATGATGATTTGTTGAATTCAGGTAGTCACAAGTTTATACCACAAATTACCCCTAATTCTCATAATAATTTAAATTTTAAAAACCATCCATTTGTATAGAAAGACTTGACGTTAATATTATTATATATCGAATAGTAAATAAATATAAGGAAATTTATGAACGTGAGATTGTTAACTTTTAGCATAGAAAGCAAATATAGCTCTTTGGAAGTTAATTGAAAGTGGCCGACATCAATGTTTTATTAGATTTGAGATATAAATTAAGTAACAAAATCCAAGTTAGATCAATTGGCATGACTAATATTTATACATAATAACGGTTATGAGTTCGAATCTAATTAATAAAAAAGTTATGCATACAACGTATATATATAGGTGGCAGCTTACGTGTCGATCTTTATGAGACAAACAACGTGAAAACGTCACGTAAGAAAAAGATGATGTGGCAAGATAGAGAATTATATATATGTAGAGATTAATAAAACAAATAGGGTTTAAACTTTCAATTTTAACAATGTACACCTATTAATGCATAATGTATAATACATCTATATACCCAACCTTAGAATAAATTTTCAACCACTCATTTTTCTCTCTTTTCATATCTTAACCATTCATTTCTCTCTGTTGCATAAATCATTTTATTACTCTAATTTATTCATTCTTTTATTTCAAAAAACGTACATTGATAAATTATAAAATTATATGGATATTCTTAAAATCTCATGCTCTTTCATTAGAGATGTCATTCGATAAACTTTCGACGAATTTTTAAATCCGATGGCGGAACCAATACGGCTAAGACATTTGGCTATCACAGTCTATATCCTGTCACCCCTACCATCTCACCGCCGCAACGCGCGGATACTTTCTCTCGTATATATTAACAAACATATATATTATTAAAACATATTTATGATTAACTCGGAATAGTTATGTATGAGACACAAGTCACACAATAACATATGTGTTGTTTTTACTTTATGGTAAGATGAATGGATTTGGGAACGTATCCCTTTGGTGGGTTTCAAAATGGTCAACCTTGTCTCATTCATGCTACTTCGGCGGAATAACGGAACAGAGGTAACAATATAATGCTCACCGACGGTGGAAAAACGGAAGCGTTGATGGATGTAATTAATAATCATGACAGTCGGCGCCTATTTAGGGTTGGAATGTGTCGGCAGATATTTATATATATTTATTTATATGTAATTACGTACTTTACTTAAATGTATGTATTAATATAGACGCCAACTGCCACCATAAAGAAAATAAGTACACTTAAGTAGAGTACATATATTGTTTTTCCAACTTAAATGTATGTATTCCCTTAATAAATATCCGCTGACATATTCAAACCCTGAATAGGCGCCGACTGTCACGATCATTAATTACTTTCGTCACCGATTCCGTTATTCCACCGTCGGTGAGCATTATATTGTTATTCCACCGTTATTCCGTTACATTTTAATAAGATGTAAGTGATTTCTTCATATGTTTATGTGGTTTTCAGATGTAAATAGAGGCTACATTTAAGCTTCATTCAGTACATAGATGGATACAAAATTTTGGGTCTAGTTGGAGCATGGAAAAAAGGACTCCTAGGCTACAAGTAATGAATTTGACCCGTCTCTAATGCTTCTAGGCACTTTTTCTTGCTGAAAAACCTGTGGCGAATATTTTTAAGATTTTATCATAAATATAATAGTTTTACATGCTAAATCAATACTTTGAGTGAAAAGTAGCCATTTGAAAACATGAAGTTGAAATTTCATAATAAGATAACATAACTACCGAAGAAGTAGTCACCAAGCAATCCCTCAATGAGCCAAAGAAGTCCACTTCCTATGCTTAGTGAATGTATTCCACGAACCATATCTGCCTCTGCTCCTATTAGAAATCCAAAGGAAAGCTAAGTTTGGATGTCTCAGATTAATGTCTTTCAAGATAATTTCTTCCACCTCATTCGCCTCTATGAATAATTTTGATTCTCCATTTCCATATCTATTGTGACAAGAATAATACCATAGGAACGCCTTTGTTCATTTAAACGTATGCAAATTAATATCTCCAAAATCATACAAATTGATATTGAACTGTGTAAACACAAGTCTCTAAGTTTCACCCATTGACATCCCATGATGATTTATATGAAACCGAATCCAACAAGTGACTCTATACATCTGACGATGCCCAGATATAAGCACCTAGGGCAAAACACAAACTTTTACTTCAAAGTTACAACAATTTTATTTTTGCCGATATCAGTAAGTGTTTCGTTTACTAAACTTTTTAATAATCGTTCCAGAATTTATAGTTTGTAAGAATAAATTGATCAGAGTAACAATGTATGATATGATCATATAACGAAATAGTTAATAACATACATAATTGAAGCCCCAAGCAAACACATTAAGAATAAAATTACTAAACAAATACTTATAAATTAGAATTCTGTCATTTCCCTAGCCAAAAAAATGTATTATAAAGATTTGGAACTGCATTCCATTCCATGGAGTCCCGACCAAACACCTCAAGAATGCGAAATTTAAAAAATCATTGACATGTTCTAAAATACATAGAAATTTGGCGAAAAAAAATAACTTGCTCATTATGTCAACAGCTTCCAGTATCTAATTTTAGCTTGAATTTAGTTTTAAATGAACGGTAGCTATAATCATAACAAAGCAAACCATAAAAGAAAAACTACAATTGTATTAATCCTAACGAAACACACTAGAACTGGTTTTATAGGGCTTCCAAAGAAGCTTTTTCATCCTCCAGAAGCTTCAATTCTTGTCGCCAATTGTCTAACTTAGCTACCTTGTCCAACAGTTCCGGTTTCAAATCAGTTCCTGCTTTCTGCTGTTGAGCCTCTGTCAGCCGGATCTGTAACCAAATCATGCCATGTCAGGTCATCATGACTGATCATTCAGTTACACAACAAAAAGATATAAATCTCTTATATCCCAGCAGCATAACCAGGGCTATGAAGTATAAATAAACCAGATAAACATGAACGAAGCCTTGTTCATTTTTTTCTTGGCCTCTTAAGAGTACAATACTTTTTGAATTAGCTCGTCAAGACTGCAACTAGAGGTGCCAAGACGAAAGGGTTGGATAAGGGATCAAATCGGGTGACCATTAGTATAGGCAAAGGTTGACCCAAAAAAAAATTTTGTCTAAATTTTTCAAAATATTTACAGATAATTGGAGTGCCAACATAACTGAAAGACTTGATTATTTCAAATATTAATCTAATGATATCAATAGAGTGATTTAGGAAGTCTTATACATTCAAACGCGTTTCAGGCAACTTTCAACCCATAACTTTTAGTTATGCTTATATATTACTCATTTGACCCGTTTAGTAATACAAATCAAACACGAATCACCCCATTAAAAGTTAACAAGTTAGAACATCCAACTCTAACTACAACACTTATTGGAGAATTTGCAGCATCAATAATTCAAAAATTATATTTTTCTACTATCATTACAAAAACAGAACAAGGCTATCGAATGTAGTATCAGATCCATAATTATGTTCCCATAAGGGTATTTTGATGTTGGAAAAAAGTCACCAATTATCAGTCTTTTACCAGGTCAAATGTTGCTATTTTCATGGGACGATGAATCATATAAGTAAATGACTAAACGTGTTTGTGCTATCATCCTACTTTACCAGACCGGGTTATATCTATAGAGTAAAACACTTGAAGAGCTCAAAAAATCTACTTATTTTAGCAACATCCAATGATTTAATAATGCAATTTATCATTGTAAAAATGATACTCTACATTTTCTCATGCAGAAATTTACCTTCTTTTTCAGTGCGCGAATTCTTTTATCAATATCAGGAACATGATCTCCCGTTGCTGAACCCTCGGTTGAATTCAATGGAGGGTTAGCAGCCGAAGAATTTCCAGAGATAGTTATGTCATTTATCTGAGACACAAGGGACTCGACACATTCCGATGCGTGGTCTACATCTTCGTTAGATGAAGCTTCACTTTTTCCCTTATCAGAGGAGGCCTGCTTCAAGAAGTAGCATAGACATACAAGGAATAAATCAACATGTCAAGCTCAAAATAAACAACATATTAACATAATTAAAATTATCTAGTGTCTTCTTTGTGCCCAGCCATAAGCATCATAGAAATTCATAGTGAAAAGAGAATTAAATTGAAGAAACATGTTACATCCAGATATATGAACATAAAATTCTCACTAAAAAGGAATAAACATGGTACAATAACTCAACAAGAGAAAATTATGAAAATATTTAGATTATCAGGTGCTGATTGATGAGTTAACAAGGAAATAAGCAGAGAACATTTGAATTCAAAGAGTGTGGACCAAACAAAATTAAAAAAAAAAAAAAAATAAAAAAAAATGAAAGTAATGAAATCCTATACATGTTTTCAAGACTATATGAAACTATACCTGAGTCTCTCTCCATTCACGAGCCTTTCATATCACAAACTCACATCATTCATTAGTTTCTAATATCAGCTAAAGGTTTCGTGGATCAAAGTCAATAAGCAAAGAACGATAAACCACCCAACTCATGATGAAATTTCTCCAATTCTACATGTTAATTTACATATTACATATATCAGCCTTTACATACCTTTGGCACTAATAGCGAGTAAAAAAGACGCACATCCACATTATAGAATAATATGACACGCTACAATGTAAAATGATATTATACATCAACTTCTGTTCCTACGATTGTATAATCGTAAAACATGAGAAAGTTATTTCTCTATAACTTTTTATCGACACAAGCATATTGTCAGATAGGAAGAAAGTGACCTTGTTTAGTATTCTTCGAAGGAGGTCTTTGACTTATTTAGAAGAAAGAAAATTCACTTCAAAATATATTGTAACAAGATATTTGTTGCAATGGAACTTGAAAGGAACTTTACGTGGTCCAATAAAAGTTCAAAATTGGAATACGGGACTCTGAAGAACTGTATAACCCTTTTAAGCTCCGAAGTGTTATCCATATCAATAACATCTCTCTACTGAATCCTTGTGTTTATATTACAAAGATTACATACTTACATCCTTCTAAATCAACAATCTTAAAGCTAGAGTTTTGCAAAGAAGAGATCTAATCCCCTAACAAATCTTACTCATCTATCGCCTTGAAGCACTCTAGAGTTCATACAAATCCAAGGAGAAACTAGCATAAAGTGGAGAATGGTGCGTGAGCTACTAATGAATATGTCAGAGCAGACTGTCGAATAAATGAGAAAGACAGGAACTGTTGCTCAGCTTACAGAAACCCTAAAAAAAGGAGAGACTATTCTTGTCCTGACACGAAGACCTGACAGAACCCTAGACAGCCAATTTGTATTGCTGTATTAGTGCTGGTTATATTTCTGAAGATGAAGTCCCCATATACAAATCTACAGCACCTTGGTATGTATAATCGTGTATCATATTCTCTTGTTATATATTTGTCTCATGATGTTTTGTAAGCTTTTCGGGTTAACAAATACTCACATCTAACATGAAAAATATCTATTTGCAAAAGTTTGAGCTTCATAGTTCATACACTTGAGAGGGAGGTACCTAGTTCTCTAATTTCATTATAACAGATGGAGCTTTGAACCTTTAACTAGAAGGGGACTTACCGGAATAGTAAACTTAAAAAGAAGTTCCCAAAACTATCAGTAGTATCTTCGTTGCTTCAGAGGTGTCTTTCTATAGACATGTTAATATAGTACAATGCATATCAAAAAATATTTCCATTTACCCTAGAAACGTATTGGCTAACGAGACTGAAGATCTTAATCATGCCAAGAGATTGCTTAATTGCTTTGTGGAGACTTGGGTCAAAAACTTCACATGGTCACATGGCAAACTTACATGGATAACTAAAGGTCTTGCAACTCACATCTTCCCGTATTAATCCAAATATTCTAAGTTCACAAGAAACTTTTTTTGCGTGCGTGTGGCTACCCTAGTATCCGACCTGCTTTGCACGCCAACTAACCCGGGGGCTGGGGCGACCATCTGCTTTGCTGATAGCCCAGAGTCTTCGGATGTGAACCTCCATGGCCAAAAGGGGTTATATTTTGTTACTCTTATAAATCGAATTTAGGACCTCCGGGTATTTTGGCCCATAGAGAGTTAGAGACCAAGCCATTACCACTAGGCCACCCCCCTTGTGTTATCATAGCATATGGCTTCAATGAATTTACATGTTATCTCTACATGTTAACATGAGTAATCTTGACTAAAAATCATCAATAAAGAACAATGGCATCTTCTTGACACACAAACCGTCACTCATCTATTTAAATCCTTAATGAAAAAAAAAAAAAAAAAGTCTCTTTTGGGTGTGTTCTTAAATAAGCAAATGCAAGATAAAACACTCTATAAACCATTGAGATAATGAATCCGATACCGTGAAGTTTTCACCCAACAAGTATTTTTTTTAGCTCACTTCAACTCACGTCAGAAATTCGATATCTTTAAAGGTTGAACTAACATACAACTTGAACAACATACATGATGGCATTGTTAATTGAAGTAATTCTACATTTACAGTAATCGGAAACACAATTATAATGATAATGATTCTGGAAACAAGAGATAGAGTAACCTGCATACGCTTTTCCTTCTTTCTTTCATTGCGCTTTGCCGCCTTGCTCTTAGCTTTAGCAACAACATCTACATCAGGATCATAACCAGGAGGCACTGTTACTATTGATTCCTTCTCCTTTAACTGTCCATATCATAACCAGAATCACAAACCACACACATATATATACACATTAGTATAAAACTACACACAAATATGATTAAGAAAATAATAATAATAGTTTAGTAAGGAAGACAAACCAAGGCGCCTTTGGATTTATATTTGGGAACTTCATCGGGAGGAGTATAACCAGGTCTAACGCGACGTTCTTTTCGAAGTGATCCGTCGGGTCTTCGGGTCGCCTCAATTATTCTTACTTCTCCTCCTCCTCCTCCTTTTAGGGTTTTACCTACTTCACCACCGCTGCTCCCCATTAATCCAACAAACAACTTCTATATGACTGATTTTGGTTGTTTCTAATAAGTCCAAAGAGGTTTTACCCCCCTTGGGTTTTCTTTTATATTATATATAATATAATATTGATAATGCGAAACTGGTTGTGTTATTTTTAAGTCTTTGGGTTGTCTCATTTTATCTCTTTGTGGTAGGGTGTTTTTTTGTGTTTAAACTTTTGAATGACTACAAATAGAATAAACAAATCGAAATAATTTTAAATTGCTACTAGCACGGTCCCGTGCAATGCACGACAATGATAAATAACCGATGGTTATGGTAATGGTGACGTCAAATGGAATATGTTTTAAATGTAAAAATGTGATACGTGTATTTTAATGTATATTTTATTGAATCGTTTTACAAGTAAGAATTACCTAAGTTTTAATCTTATAAAACAAGGATATAGTAATAGCATAGTGTGTCCTGTTGCGTAAAGTATAGCTAGTAGTGACTTCAAGATTAATAAGTTTTAGTTATTAATAACAATATTAAATTTAGTCTTAAAAAGAAAGTGTAGAACCGGGGGATTGTGGCCGAGTTGTCACGTTGCTTAACAAATTAAAAGTGGTCTTTTATAAAAGTTTTTAAATGACTGAAAAGTAAATTTTGGCTTAAGCAAAGTAAAAGTATCTTAAGGTCATTATAACCTAAAAGTAGTTTTTTTTTATTTACTATTTTTAGCGGTAAGCATTTGTTTTATATTTTGAATAAAAAAATGTTTGCAACCCCAATTTATAATCAAATTGTCACTATCGATTAATAAACTAATAAGTGAAAAATCTAACCTTTGAATGAAACGTACTAAATAAGATTGGTAACTGAAGAACAAAAATAAGAAGTAAATTGTGAGCAATGAAAGTATACACAAAGTTTACATCCCAACGGCTTCTTCACGTAATATTCGTGATCTACCCAATTGTAAATACTCTAACCACTTGAGACAAAAGTCATAGGTTCGATCCTCATCTCATACAAAGGTTAGAGGACTTTTTTTACCACTTGGGTTAAAAATGAAAACCGCCTCTCAACTTAGGTAAAGGTAAAGTCTGTCTACATCTTAACCTCCTACGTATACCGTTGAGGTATTGAAGCCCAAAGCCAGAAGAAGGCACAAAATTGAGCAGTTTCATTCTTTCTTACTTTCGACTCAATTTCGCCAAACTTTCATCATAAATGTAGGGAACATAGAATGAACTTTAGTAATGAATAGAAACCTCTGTGCCAAATTATATTCCAATGTGCGTATCAAAATGAATACTTTCATTTCATTTGCTTCATATATTAATAAATAGGGTCGAGGGATTAATGTTGCTTTCATGTTTTATTCTTAGTGTTTCAAACTTACATAACACCATCATGATGAGCCTGAAATTTACATGGTTGATTTCCAAGAAATAAGATAGATATTAACCAGCGGCTCAACATTTCTCAACATCCATGCATTCAATCACTCGTGTGCCTCCTCCTTTATAGCAGGAGCAACCCTATCCTTCTGCTGGTCATAGCATCTGAGCTGATTGAAACTCTGAAGTACAACTTACACATTGATCAGTGGTTACTCTGGGTTATCATGTTCTGTAGACAGAACATGAACTGCAAAAAGTTTCCATCATTCCACCTGGTAAGCTCGATCCTTAGCACTAACGCTACCAATCAGCGGTAATAGGCCGGGCCTGCTGACAGTTATTTTTTAAATCTAAAGCTCTTATGTAATCGAGCATCTATCGAGTTCTTCAAGATCCTCTGTCCAAGTAAAATGTTATCAAGCTCTACAATGGAGGCATGGAGCTCAATTCAGGCTTGCTTTGGTCGAGTATGGTTTTACCCAGTACCGTCAAGCTAACCAAATTCAAAACTTCCTAAAACCCAACTCAAGATTGCAAATTGAATTCATGTTTGGTTTAAGGTGGTAAAAACTAAATAGAGCCCGAGCTTTTCAGGTTGGGTCCCAGCTGATTTGCAAACTTAATCAGGCCTAACCAGTCCTAGACAGACTTAACCTTTTTAGGATCGTCAGGCCCTAATCATTGGACCTTCTACAGATCTCTAGATTTCACATATCTAAAGCCATTAGAAGTTTGCCTATAGTTAGGTTGGGTACTTTGCACAAGGGGAACACAGCTTAGTTGTTTTTCCACAAAAAGTTTCTCAATAGGAAAACATTTAAGAAATATCTCAAACAGCTGAAATTGCGGGTATGTGACAAAATCAAGCTATTGTACAAACACCATACATAATGACTGATCTATTACTTCCAAAATTCGCTCACAAGAATATAAGCATTTCTAAAGACCAAGGGAACTGAGATTGGTTTCTTTTTGATACAAAACATGCTTGTCAAATTGCTCAATAATCAATTGCAAATCATGATAATGCTTATGAGAAAAGGGGAATCTTACTGCATGTCTCATAAACGTTTAAAGAAAAAGACCACAAAATCTTTCTAAACACTAGAAAAAAAAGTCTACTTATGATGCAATTATTATGATTTAGATCTGCATGTCCGTGGTCCATGTTCCTTGTACACTGGGGTGTTTGGTGACATGTCTGGTCTTCAGCTTCACCACCTTTCTTCCCAGTGAATTTCTAAGCCTGGTTGCACAAAGCAGGACCTCTTCTGGAGTCATGTTCATCACAGATACAACACGCTCATTCTTGTTCTCTGCACAATTCACCAAAGCAGGACATTTCAACACCTCATTTGATTAAAGTATAGGTGGTAAAGCAATTTATTTATAAATGGGATTATGGTTTGTTTTTCTATATCAACAGAGTCTAACAGATAGAAGCAAAACACTAGCTAATGACAGACAACATGGGCCAAAAATGAAACTGAATTAAACAGATCAAAGGTATTTCCACGTGTGAAACTGAATTAAACATACTGAACCTCATAAATTTTATTCAGACAAATAGGTAATGAAACAAAAAGAATAAAAAAGAAACTTTTGTATGCGCTTCTATATAAAATTATATAGTGATTTGTATTCAAATTTGACATTATAATAGAGATATCTAACAGATCGCTCAAAGTCAACCCATATTTGAACGGTCACACTACCCACCATTTTGCTAACTTTAGATTAGGAAAAGAGAACAAAAAAATGCCAAGGTAAACAGCACATCATACAACAATGGCAAGAGAGTCTTACTATATAATCCTTTCAAAAATGGATGTTGACCACGGCTAAGCTCGGTAACCACCTCTAGCTGGGGATTATTTTGCTTAAAAGATGGCAAATCAGATTCCATAAATGCCCTACACATTGCAAAGGCATCTGTTAGTCCTGTAAACAACCAAATGTGTTTCACTTTCATAAATTTGACACCCATAATAACTGCTTGGCGACATCTATATATACTTGCTGGTACACAAAACTGGCATAGCCAGAGCAGATTGAAAACATTCCAAAGCTGAGAAGGCCAGAAGGGGAAAGGCACATTACTGAGTACTTCTAAATATTAAAAGGTATAAAACTATGAACTTCTCATGATCAGATTTGCATTATGACTTGTGAGTCAATTATTTTGAAGATCCTTTGATCAAAAACGAGCAAAATATGCAACAATCAATAACCTAGAATGCTCTAAGTAAAGCAAAAATCACATAGATAAAACAATTCACAAGGTAAGGGGTAATCATAAATCTTTTCAGAAAAGATGTATCACAAACAATTGACTACATAAGTAGCTCTTACAAAACATTGAGTCAAACACTTTCCATAACTATGTAGCTTTGAAGATTGCTATGTATAACAAAAGCATGGCATATAGAATTAGGAATACATTACAACCAAAGATTACCTTTCAATATAAGTTGCAAAACCATAAACATGAAAATTATATAACGTCATACCTAATGCCCCTACTACTGCCACCCCAATTACAATAGCTCACGACGAGCTTCTGAAGCTGCCAAACACCTCGTTGTGACATCTGCCAAAAATCAAGAATAGTATATCTGAATTATATTGGTTTTTCTGGTAATAAAAAGATCAACTTTATAACTTTGGCAATGATCCACATAAATACATAATTTAGATGTAAGTGTATCATGCACTATAAAGTCAATGGGAGGGCATCTGTGATTTTCATTTTTCTTAATCATGATCATATGGACCAAGGATGGATAGGTTACCGCAAATGGCATATTGATATCCATTATCATAGTGATTACATGTTAAGCCAATTAAACATTTAGGCCGGTAGACATCTTCTTAAGGTAGGAGTGTAAAAATAAAAACGAGCATATATAATTTATAATGCTCAAACAGGTGATTGTATACGGAAAACTTTCTCTGGGACAGATCAAAATGTGGCATGGGTTAAACGATTTATCCAGAATTTTATTTTTCATTTGAAACAAATATACTTAGAATTTTATAAATATAATAATAACAAGAGTAAACAGATTCATAAACGCTACTGTTCAGAATAAATTAAACATCGATATTATCTATACTATATTATAAAGCAGATTTCCTCTAGATTTTCAACGTTGAACTTAAAATTTTCAATATTGATTTTAAGTACTTCTCCAAAATGCCCCTCCTAGCTATCTATTTTATATTTACCTAAAATAACTATAATATCATTTCTCTCTCCTCAAATCTCAATCAATCATCTTTTTTCTCACTCCTCTATAAATCATTTATTTCTCCAATTCATTCAAAATCTTTTATCTCAAAAACCGTACATCGATAAATTATAAAAAGTGTATGGGTGTTCTTAAAATTTCATGCTCTTTCATTAGAGATGTCATTCGATATACTTTCGACAAATTTTTAAATCCGAGGGCGGAGCCCGTACGGCTAAGGCATTTGACTATCATACTCTATGACATATTAATTCCTATAACCTATCACACTCTATGACCTAGATATCACCACCACCATCTCACCGCCGCAACGCGCGGGTACTTGCTCTCGTCATATAAAAAGGAAGGAGATTTGAGAATTCAACGGTGAATCTGACAAGGTCATCTATAAGAAGGAAACCCTGAAAGACACATAAAACAGTATCCCACGTCGGTAAATTATCAACTTCAGTAACTTCTCACTAAGAGGACTGAACAAGATATAAAAACAAGAAAACCATGACTAAAGCAGACCTACTAAACCATAAACAGTTTCAAACATTTCAGCTTTCGTTTCAAGAAAGTCCACATGATGAGGTGGTCAGTCGTATAACGGTTGAACTATGGATAAACAGTCACGTCCCTCTTAATACAAAAATTAACTAGATAAAAGCTCATCTCTAACTTCCAAGTACTACTAATATCTTTCCCCAAAGTAGAATCAACGCGTTGAGTTATTCATATATGCTAAACATGCTCTTCAGATACGGTGAAGTACCACAATGATAAATAATGATCAAGCACCTAAACCAATCATAGAATGCAAGAATAACCACCGAAAGATAAAGTTGGGAAGTGAATATAAAAAACAAACTCAACAATGTTCCTAATTAGCAAACCCAGAACACTAGAAGAAATAAAAACTTAAAAGAATGTCGAATATGTGTTTTTTTAGTTCTTGAATATCTATATATATCATCTAAGAGAAAAAGGGAAAATCTTCGGATAGTAATGTGAAATCCAACTCAGTTATATATCAAAACACACACACACACAAGTGTTATACGATACAAGTAAATTACATTACATTAAAATGTACTATATAATCCAACCTCAAAATTGATCAAACTTTCATTTTCACATTTTACTGCAAAATGAACATCAAAAGAGCTAAAAATACAATAAATTTGTAAAACAAAAAAAGAAGTTTCTTTTTTAATACCAGGGTCCAATAACTAAATCAATGTTATTAAACATATCAGAGACCGTATATCTATAGATTAAACTAAATTAAAATAGAATATACAGTTACTGAAATTGAAATTAGTTGAAGTGTGAATAAAAAGTTATAAGATTAGATAAATAATTAAAAGTTAGAAAAAAGGAAGATGAATAATAGATAATAATAATTACCAGAGAGTGATAAACGAACAAACAGGCGAACAAAAACGGCGTTTCTGGAAGAAAGTGTGTGATGAACTCACAACACAAACAGTTTGAAAGAAAAAAAGAGAAAGAAAATGTGCAACTATAAACGCAAATTTATCGGTCTAGCCATCAAGGCACTACTATTATAACTTGGTAAAAAAAGACTAGCACGTTGTGATGCGGCGGTGGGACGATTTGATGGCGAGGCCGTGAGGGCAATTGTTGTTGATCGATGAATATGGAAAAGTAATTGATTTAAAACTTTAATGGTGATATTTTAAAAGGTAAATCATTGATGGTTGAAAATATTACATATTTTTAATATTTTTTTTTTATAATATAGTATAGATAATTTTAATGTGATATTCATTGGTTAAAGTTTAATTTAATAATTAGATTACAAGTTATTTATAAATTATACATATGTCCACTCGATGTGACGTCAATAGCGGTAATAATGGCGACAAATAGCGTGTAAGTTATTGACGTAAAAAAAATTGTGTAGTTATTTTAGAAGTTAAAAATAGATGTTGTAAATTAACTTCAATAAAGATATATGATAGTATTCATGTTTGGTGGAATAATAAGGAATGAATTTAGCCCCAACAATCAAGATCCAAAGAGAATTTACAGGTATATCCGATCTTCTTCCTTTGTCATCTCTGGTGACATCTCCGGCGGTCTTCGTTATCTCCGTTAGCAGCGGCGACATCTCCGGCGATCGTCAGTTCGTTTTCCAGTAAATACGGTACGATACGGGCGTTGCCCTCATCCATTATAAAGGAGTTGTCACCAGACGCATATGAGAATGGTATGAATTTGATATGTGGCGATCCAAGAGATTGTGGTGGTTGGATACGATACGAGTGTCGCCATCGTCGTAGTCGTCGCATGCACCGTCTTCGGAACAGGAAAGAGAGAGAGAGAGCAGACGTGGTGGGCGGATATGATGATGGTGGTGGTCGGAGATAATGGTGGTAGTGGTGATCGGAGATGGAGGTCTCAACAGGGATGATGGTGGTTACAACTGTCGTTGCTGGAGATGATGGCGGTGGTGATGGTCGCCGGAAAGAGAGGGCAGAAGAGTTGTATTCACGTTTTTATGGGTAAGGAGAAAAGGAGGGTTAATCTTAGGCATTTAATAGGAAAGATCCAATGGCTAGGATTATTTTTTTTGAACAGCAGTGGTGATTGGACTCAGCGACATGTCTCTTCATCGTCCGGTAGAGATCGACCACGTTACCGGCACAGTCAATCCGAGGGCATGACTGGAGGTGGAAGTCTAACTATCGTTCTGGAGGAAACTAGCTAAATGCTAGAGAAAACCCCATGCTCCACCTCATTGGCAAAGACTTCCCAATATGTCTTTCAAAGTTTCATGTGCAAATGTCCTCTAAAGATATAAATATACTTATATTAGTGAAAATGTTTGAAATATTAAATAAAGATAAAGAGCTTTTAGGGTGGGTGGGTAGGGTTTTTTTTTTTTTTTTTTTTTTTTTGGGGGGGGGGGGGGGGTGACGGGATGTGGGGGCATGGGGGCAGGATGGGTGCAAGGGGTGATGGTTGACAGGTGGCATGGGCGTAGGCTAGGCGAGATATGACAAGGGCGACAACGAGGGTAGGGCTGTAAACGAACCGAACGAACACGAACAAAGCCTTATTCATGTTCGTTCATTTAGCTTAACGAACGGTTCACGAACAGATAAACGAACATAATGTCTTGTTCATGTTCGTTCATTTGTGTTCATGAACAGATGTTCACGAACACAAACGAACGAACCAAAACGAACGAAATATTTATAAACTAAGTATTTTTATTTAAACATTTCGTAAATAATTAGGTATTACGAGTAATATATATTATATAAAAGAACTATTTGTATTTAAACTATTTTTTATAGTATAAGTTATTATGTGTGTATATATATATATATGTAAACGAACATAACGGATTATTGTTCACGAACATAAATGAACTATTGTTCACGAACGGCCGTTCATGAACATAAACGAACGAACGTTCACGAACAGATTATCGAGCGTTTATGAACGTAAATGAACGAACGAGAGTTTTGTTCATGTTCGTTCGTTTAACTAAACGAACGAACATGAACGAACTTCCCGCCGAACAATTCATGAACTGTTCGTGAATTGTTCAGTTCGTTTATAACCCTAAATGAGGGTGGATGGTAGGGGCGACTGGTGTGTTTGATTGCAACTGAATGGCATCATTCAGCACTGAGTGCTGAATCGGTCAGCAATCAGATTGTTTGATTCGTCCATCTGAATAATGAATGATGCTGAACGAGAATAAATTTCATGCTTAACCATTCCATCTTGAAAAGGTCTCTATACCATTCAGCAACCAACTCTTCCCCCAAATACTCTTCTCCCTTCTCGTTTTAACACATTTTTTTTCAACTTCTTTACATTATTTAATTAACCTATACATACAAAAGATGATGTTCATCAGTATTTAATTTTTATTGGTATAATCCCCCCATTAAAACAAACATATCCAGATATATATACATATATGTATGTATATTTTATCTATATATCACTTCTGTATTTATGCATTACTATGAAAGTGGGTTTATACTTAATAGCATTTATCGGTTTTGGGGTATTATAGTTTGTGAAAGAATTTGTAGAAGGAAATCGTGTTTATGTGAGCGTATCACCGAAATTGAAACCAGGGGCTTTACCTTCACTTTTTATATTCTTATCAAGAAGGGGAATCTGTCGGCATGAGGTTACGTCTTACGAGTAATTGTTTCAGAGAATTTGATTTGTTAATATTATCAAGGGGTGGGGAGTGCATCGATGAGGGGAGAGATACCGAGATGAGGGGAGGTGAACATCAATCCTTGTAATAGATACCGTGATGAGGGGAAAAGAGAGGGGATAGAGGTCTCGCTGTCTATATCGTGATTTTAGTATTAAATGAAAGTGATCAGAGAGAGAGGGGAAAAGGAGGTGAGAGGCATTCCTTGTATAAGGGAAGGGAGGGGAAGGGATGGACATTCCTTGCATGAGAGAGAGGAAGGGATAGGAGGAGAGAAAATGTAAAAAGGTAGTGAGGGGAAGGGATGCACTCCCCACTCCCTCATAATGTCTATTTTATGTTTATGTTTTGTTATATTTTTGTGACAGCATAATGACAATCGATTTTGAAGTAGGTTAAAAAAAAAAGTCATTTTTGTATTTTAGATTATCCATTCAGAATATGTATCAAACATAGTTTGTATTCAGGATCAAATTTTATTACGAGTTTTTGAACCATTCAGACTCTGAGATTATTCAGCGTTAAATCATTATGTGTTATCAAACACACCCTTAGTATAAGTTGAGGTTTCTAAATTTTAAAAAACAAAAAATGAATAGTTGATACAATTTATGATTGAAAAATGAAAAATTATGTTTTTGTCTTTGAAATTTGTTTTAGAAAACTATGATTTGATTGCGTATGAGATAGGTGACTTTATAAAGTTTAAGATTATTGGGGGGTCTTCAATGAACAATTTGTTGTCAGTATACATACCAATATATCGGTTTGTTATATTCTAGGATTTATATTGTTAGTTACAGAATTAAACTGCTTAACATACATGGTTTTATTAACATATTGAGGAGATTTGCAAAATCAGGAAAAGTTAGCAATATGTTTGCTAAAACTTCAAAGTAAGATTCGGTAAAACAACTGGAAGATTTCGAAGCTGTTTTCAAAATATCCTTCAGTGTTAAAATGCAGCCAAACATAATCACTCATAAGTACTTAAAAAGACGAAATGAAATGGTAATCAAACTGTGTACAATATGGGCTACATACACAAAAGAAAGAACTATATGTAATCTGATAATTTCTTTACAGAAATCACTGGACAGCCAGCTCACTTGTAGGCGAGAAGAGGAAATACAAAAGAAATACTGGGCAATATAAAAAACTAACTAATAACTAAAACTTAAAACATTGACATTCTATAGTTACCAAAAAATGCAATGAGATGCAAAATAACTTACCAACTAAATTGCTATATTTCACAGATCAAAACTGGATACCCCTCTTGATGTGGTTAAGGGGGCTATAGCTCGTTTTGTAACGAAATGAGTAGTATTACCCTTTGAGATAATAAAGATTAACACAAAACAATGCCATGCTCCATAATCCCACTTCTAAGATCTTTTGAAGCTCTCTTGCAGTATACGGTAATATTGTTTTTGCTGCAACACAACATACAAGGTACATTAGATATTAGAAGATAGGTCTATAAATGTTATACTCCAACTGAAAACCGTTTTGACCAGTACCCAACTCATCTGACCTGCCCATCCTGCCAACTCTAGTATTCGTTTATGACAAGACAGATAGAGCTAACTCATACCTTTTCTGATACAGAAGGTGAGATTATTTTCAATGCTTGCTCAAAATGTAGAGCTTTTATTGTATGTGTTGGTGATAATGATGATACTGATGTCCCTTCACGAGCAGCATCTGCCTTTGCAGCTTCAATTTTACTAAATTTATCTTCAACAGCAGCCATGGCAGCTTCATTCATCTGAAATTTGGAAAACAAGTCAAAGAAATACATTACTCACATCATTTTATAGGCCATCTAAAACATAGCTCAATGATACCGTAATGGCATCACAAAAAGCATAAATAAACTTGTATTTCCTGCATTATTATCTTGTGATTCTTGAAATACCATTATTAACAAAACAACTATACGAACCAATGCTGACAGATCGGCTCCACTAAAGCTTGCACAAGCCTCACTTCGGGCAATAGCAATTAAGTCCACATCGTCGTCTAGTGGCTTATTTCTAGAACAAGCTTTCAAAATCAACGCGCGCTCATCTTGATTTGGCAGAGGGACATACATAAGTTTCCCAAATCTTCCAGGCCGTAAGACTGCTGGGTCCATCACTTCTGGCCTATGATAATTTTAGCATCAGTAGCTACACTCTTTTGTCATGAATAAAACATATAAAAGAGAGAGATTATATGTTGCACCTGTTGGTGGCACCAATTATGTAAACTCCCTTGCGTTGATCAGCACCATCTAACTCTATCAATAACTGCAAATAAAGTCATCTCTAAAAATCAGGAGTGAACAAATTTTGCAGAGGAAACCATACTGAATGAGTTGACAATTTTGAGTTTTTGACTCATTAACTCATGATTGAGTTGGCTTGGGATTTTTTAATCCAAGCAGGTCAAAATGAGTGACTTAATTTTTAGGCTAAAGAAAGTATATTATACAACCCTAAGAAATGTTTATCCAAAGATTAGATTATAGTAACATAATTGTTATATCAATCATAACTAACACGGTAATTTTTTTTTTTTTAAAAAAAAAAAGAGGTGGAAGAAAAGTGTTTGCATTTAAACCCGGCCCCACCCGCTATGGCTCAACCCATAGTAACATGACGTGTTTAACCGAAATCCTATTTTGATGTGACACCCAACCCACCCATCGTACCACTTTAGATGCACATCAAGTGAGCTTTCAAGGTATGACTTGCTAACCTGATTTAGAAGTCGCTCAACAACCCATCCACCTTCCTTTCCACGTTTTGTTGTCAGAGCGTCAACCTAAAATAAACATGCACCAAAGCATCAAATAGTGATTTCCAAAAAGTTCTCTATCAAGCTTAAGTGCCATTATATTTATGAACACCAGTTCAATTATAAGTAAGGATTAGTGTAACATAAGTAACTGAATTTAAAAAAAAAAGAAGGAAAAAACCTCATCGAAGAATAGTATGCATGGAGCACATGTCCTTGCACGACTGAATATTGTCCGAACTGCCAATTCACTCTCGCCGACATATTTGTTCAAAAGCTCAGGACCCTTTACAGTAAAAAGATCAGAAGTTTTATGATTGAAATTATCAGGTCAATAAAACATTGAAGAAATCAGACTTGGTAACAGACCTTAATATGTATGAAATTTGCTCCTGCTTCATTAGCAACAGCTTTGGCAATTAATGTTTTTCCACAACCAGGAGGTCCATAAAGCAAAAACCCAGTCTCCAAATCAATTCCATAATCCTAAAAGAAACATAGTTTAAAAAATTATCTACTAACAATATCCCTTCAATAGTATCACAACAGTTTACATAGCATTAGGGACAAACATTTACCTCATACTCATCGGGAAATTTTACACGCCTAACTATATAACGTTCAAACTCTTTTCTCAATAAATCAAGACCACCTACGTCTTCCCACTTGACATTTGGTATGCTAGAGAATCCTTCTCTTCTAGAAGAGGGTTGAATCAGTTTAGCGGCTACCTGCAAAAAAGTTAAACACAATCATTAAAAGCAAAAATAAAATTAAGTTGATAATTAATTAATTATCAAACAACGGTTGATTCTTATTACCTCAAAATCAGACATTGTGATGCTAAGTTTTTCCATCTCTTCGGCTGTCCAAGCCTTCCTCCACCAGTCTTCCTTTTCTTCAGTGTCAGTACTTTCTATAATAAGTTCCAACTTCCTCCCATCAATGATTCTCTTCATAGCGAGATTACCAGCTTTATTCACCAATGCTGATAAATCAGCTCCAACAAATCCTGGGGTTGCCCTAGAAATTTTTAACAGATCAAAAGCACCTTCAAGTTTCAGATTTTTTGTCAGCACAGAAAGAATATGTACTCTCGCATTTTCATCCGGAACACCTAAAGCAATCTCTCTGTCAAACCGTCCAGGTCTTCTTAGTGCTGGATCAACAGCATCGGGTCTATTTGTAGCACCAATTACCAAGACATATCCCGGTTTTCCATCAGACATCTCTGTATTTTTTGAATTATCATCATGTTTAGCAACCCTATGAGATTCATCCATGCAAGTCATCAACTGTGTCACAATGCGCCGTTCCATCTCTCTCTGAAGGTTTTCTCTTTTTGAAGCAATTGCATCAATCTCATCAATAAAAACTATAGATGGTGCAGTTCTATATGCTTTTGAAAAAAGATCTCGTATGTTCTCTTCTGATGCACCTGGTTATTTTCAAATAGAACAAATTCTTGTTTAGACTGGTGAACTGAGTATGAACTCGACAAAAGGGCAAAGCATATCTAAGGTTACCAAAAGTAGGCATCGATAAAAACAAAATATATAAATAACTATAACGAAGATGATGCACTCACTGACACATGTAAGTTTGTGATGACACGTTGGTATCAAAGAGTTTTAAGAAATCCCTAAAGTTCATATAGATACAAACAGCAAAGTGTTTCATGGTTTGGTCCATAACCCAAAAACAGGATACCAGCTTAGCCAGCTATGGTCTAGCCTTGCAAGAGCACTATATCAAGCCCCAAGCAACCTAGGAAATAGATTTGTGTATTTCAATAAAAGGATTCATGGTGATCTGAAAATGGTAACAAGCTTTCCATGAAGTTCTCACCTATGTTTTTTATAAATGCTTCACAATTTCGTAAATTTTGACAAGGCCATTTACAGGTCAATTTTACTCATCATGAAATGGTCTAATAAGGAAATAATTGGTCAGTACCATTATTCAAAATTCTATAGAGGAATGTTTAAATGAGAAGAGTGTTAGTAAGTAACGACATTATAAGACCCAAGCATGGGTTTCGGACCAATGCATTGAAGGTTTATTGACAAGTAGGTAACTCTATAAACAAGGATTAGAGAATACTATTTTGTTATGCTTGAGTTGATCATTGGTTACTAAATGCTGAATATCATACACGGAATATTGAAAAGATCCTAAAGTAGTTAAAAGTGAGAGGCGCACTTAACATGACACGCTGAACAGTGGCAAAGGTCAGAATTGTGTTTAAAAGTAGACCAAATAACATATAGAACGCTGAAACAAACTTAAAAGAAATTATCGATAACGAAATGTCGTAAAAATCTTTAAACCATAATATATTTGGCTTTATTCAAAGCTTAAATAGTTTACACTGAATACAAACTTAAAACCATCAAAAATCTCTTTCTCAATATAAATAAAGAGGCATAGTAATTATGTATGTCATACATTACAAGTAGATGACGCTTGTGATGACAATCCTATTTCCTATTTGATCTTTATAGCCCAAAATTTACAATAACATATTTACGACTTAGGAGAAGAGCAGAAGACACAACAATAGTGCAGTTCTGATAAGAAATTCTAGTTGCCTAGATTTAAAAGTTCGCTATAAGTATTACAATTAGATTCATAGAAGACATACAATGTTAATTACTTTAGCACTCACTGATTACTAATGGTTTCAGACTTTCATTTCACAGATTAAACTTTTAGATAACTAGTGGTTTATTTAACATGTGAAGGAATAAACAGAAGTAAAGAGATTATAATATATAACTGTATGTGCACTGTTGTGTTGTAGCTTGTGAATATAGGGCACAGAGAGTTCACAACATGTAAGAGGAGAAAGGATAGGGTTATCTGTTTCTTACTAAGCTTAGCCTTAAAGTATATGTAGAATACTACGCAGGGACAAAAAGTTTGATTCGAAATAAGTCTGCAAAAGATTGTTTAATCTAATAAAAAGACCATTTAGCAAAATTTTAGCACCTGACAAATCCCCGCCTTAATAGGTAGCTGGTCAAGCTCACCACTTAGCAGCACCACTTAGCCTAACATATGGTGTTTTGGCTGAAACAGCCTTCCCTCCATAGTCACCTGATTAGCGGTTCGCTTCAGTTCGGGTCCGCGATTCAGGATCGCATTCTGTGGGGTACCATGAATCCGGTTCGGAGGGGGTAGACTCATTTCGGTTCGGTGAACCCGAGTTTGAAAATACAATAATAGAATCGAAGATTAAATACTCTGAAGTCCAAACATTTTCAATAGTTGAGAAACAAATTACAAGTCTTTAAACTCGGAAGTTTAAAACCAACTACATAACATTAAACAGTTTAATTACTAGTTAAACCAAAATCTTTTAACCAAAAGAACAACCTCATCAAACACAATTACCACCCTCAAACTAGTTCGGTTTTTTTGTCTTCAATTCGCGAATTGAATTGTGAATAGGATCGCCGAACCAAGAACCTTGCACATGTGATTATACACAAACAAGAAAATAGCAAACTTCAAAGTATCTAAGTCTCTATTAATACAAACCTTTGCGCATTGCTTTAGGGGGTGTTTGGTATTGCGATTACAAAACAAATTATGCGTTTTCAAAATAAATTATGCGTTTTCAAAACTGCGTTTTGAAAAAGCATGCATGTACATGCTTCTCCAAAACTGCGTTTTCATAGCAGATAATCACTTTTTCATATGAACACTATTTTAGATTATTTGCGTTTTACAAAGGTAATAATCAGATGATCACTTCATATCGTAATCCCAAACACCCTCTTAACATGGTAACAAAACTTTATAAATTCCAAAACATATGCAAACTAACGCAAAAAATAATAAAAATGTCGGCACCATTAAAAATGCCAAAATGGTATCAACTAACTCAACCTCTACATAATCTAAGATAATTAAAAGACAAATGATGGCATGTCATGGCAATAACAACAATTCATTCAATTCACAATACAACATATAACATTCAAAACACATATTTAACCAAAATTCACAATACCTGAAATACCCGAAACCAACTCAGTAGCTGAAATCTTATAAAACGGAACACCTGTCTCGTTAGCAATAGCATGAGCCAGTTTAGTCTTCCCACACCCTGGCGGCCCGTGCAACAATATCCCAGCCATTGGTCTCACTCCCAGACTCCTTGGCAGCTCCGGATGATACAAAGGCACAATCACTTCCATTTTTAACTCATCCAACACCCCTTCCATTCCACCCAAATCCTTAAATCTCGGCCCTTCGTTCCCTTCTCCAAATCTACCATTACCCAACCCTTTATCTGATTTCAACTCTTTCCCTTTTCCTATATCCTTAACACCTCCACCTTCCTTCATCAAATCAACTTTTTTATTACTACTATTAGTAACAACCTCCAACTCCACATTCTTCCCTTTCTCTCCCTTCTTCGTATCGTTTTTATCCATTTTCGCATTGTTTTCAACCATTTTCGCATCGTTTTCAACCGTTTTCGCATCGTTTTTATCCATTTTCGACCCCCCATACTTGTCTCGCAACATAGATTTCATTAAATCAAATTCCGGCTCAAATTTCAAACTATAAACCTCATCATCCTCGGAAGTCGAAACCGCACTTATATTCTCTTCTTCTCCATCTTCTTCACCCGAACCCGAATCCGAACCCGACCCAGAACCCGAATCGAGACGTCTCCTCTCAACATGATTCCTTTCCAAAATCTCCAACTTCCTTTCCCTGTCATCAATGTTCTTAGTTTTCTTCTTCGCCGGCGTGACGTCATCAGAATCTTCAGAATCTGCAAATACCAAATTGCTTCTGGGTTTTTGTTTTCGTTTGTTTTTGTTGGTGGGGTCAGAATCTAATGTTTGTTTGACCATTCTCATAAACGGCTGATACTTATGGCGGCTGTAATCTGGGTACTTGGCGCGTAAACGGTCAACGAGCTGGTCAATAGAGGGAGGTGATTTGCCGTAGGTTTCTTGTATCCGTTTTCGGAGACGAATTTCGAATATAGACGGCGGCCGCTTGCCGGAATTACCCATTGGAAAGTACGGGTGCAGAAAAAAGGCTCAAAATTTGAGCTGTAAATAATAGAAACCCTGAGCTGTAGGAAGAAAAAGGAGGATGATTTGATGATGTGTTTTGCTATGGGCTTAGAAGTATGGGCTCAGTAGAAACTATTTGATAAATTCAGCCCAATTACTACTCTTTCCTGTTTTTAAAGCGATTTATATTTAAGTAGATTTTGTTAAAAAGATATGAACAAAAGTTTCTCGAAAAAGTGAAGGCGACATTGATGGACGAGTTCACGAGTATATAAAGACTACGTTCAAGTTTTCGATGATGGAGACCAGACTAGTTTTTAATTTAATGTAATGTTTTTCATCCGTGTGTTTTGTATTTCGTTTAACTTTTAAGAATGGAAGGTTTTTTTAAATATCCTATTAGGTCCCGTTGACCCATTAACATCGAGATCTGTATAAATCCCGATGTACGGAATTCACCTGAATCCGTTCTTGAGGCTTTTAACATAATCACACACACACACACACACACACACACACACACACACATATATATATATATATAATAAGAACAGAAGATAATAAGATTTCCTTTGTTATTTCAGTCATATGATTACAATTGGTATTGATTACATCAAAGCAGGATCAAAATACAACCTATTAAGATGACTCTAATAATAATGAATAATATGGTGGACTTACGGATTGAGGTTTGCGCATACCTCAGCTTGTCGTGAATGAAATCTGTCTAGACTCAACTGAAACCCTAGACCTATAATACATATATATACTGACGGCATCTCACGTACACTACAATATCCTGTCATAGAGATTAATGTAGTATAGATAGCATCTCATACAGATTAATGTAGTATAGACATCATCTCATACACAACGTCTCATACACAATGTAGTATAGATAATGTCTCATACACGACGTCTCATACAGTAGTCTCTACACTCAAATTGCATTGCAACGGACAATAATAGGTGCACAGAATCTGCACCAACATATCCTAATGTTTAATAATATTTTATTTTAAGTTGTATAAAGTTTTATTATTATTTAAATTATAAAATTAAATAAATGATGAGTCATAAACCAGTGATGATGAGAATTTCGTTAAAGAGTCTTCTCAAATCTAAGTTATATTTTTGTGTGTGTGGTGGAGCTGAAGGGGGGGGGGGGTAGGGGTTAGTTTTGTTTAAGGTACGAATCGAATATCAAAACGGAATGCGAGTGAGCAGCTAGCAAATGAAGTAAGTAAGTTACATTATATGATATGGTTTATTATCTCAAATAAATAAAGTTAAGCAAAAAGCCAATGCCTCTGTCAAATGTAGTTACGGATTCTATATAACTTAAGCTTTTATTAACAACTTAATGTTGTTTAGAAGGATATATATATATATATATATAAACATTTTTGTGTGAGTGCGTGCGATTCAAAAGATCTATATAAAATTAATAATGTAAATTTGGGTTAAAGTTTAAACACTAGCATGAAATTTATGATAGTGTTTTTCATAGTTGACGGTATATTCATGGAGAGTTTTCTTTTTAATTTTACGTAATGGGTGTGCATGGACCACTTTTGACTATGAGGTATGACTATGAGGTATGGTACAGTGGCGGAGGAGGTATGTACAGAGGGGAGGGGAAGGGGGGAGGTCCATTGTCAAAAAACAAGCCCAACTAAATTATTATTTTTTAAAATTAGGTCCAAACTAAAATAAAATAAGCTTCTTTTCCATTCTTGACTCACACGTTCATCTAGGGATGAGCATATAGCCCGGAAACCCGACCCAAAACAGCCCGAACCCGACCCGACCTGGAGCGCCCAAAAGCCATACGGTCCGGTTCTCGGGTCCCAGTTTTTTGCCGTTTTGGGTTCCGGGTCGGTTCGGTCCAAAACCCGAAAAAAGTCGGTTTGACCCAAAAACCCGAAGGTACACACTAATTTGAATGTAAATCATCTTCACTTCGAGAAAAACCACAGGAAACCATCTTCAAGCTCGTCTATTACTCTTTCATAAAGATGTCCTCTAAGATTTGAGATCATCGGTTGCTACTTGAACTTTTGTAATTCTTGGTTGGGCATAGTAGTATGGTTTTTTTTATCTCGGTTAGAAAGGGGAAGGGGATAGTAAAAAAGCCGGGTGGGTTGTTATGTTGCAGCCATATAATCTTCTTATATATATGTATATGTATATGTATACATGATATTATTACTTTATTATATTATATATTACTCAATAAAAAATATTATAGTTTATCCATACAAAAGAATATAATATAAATAAATATATAATATATCTATATATTTTTGTGATGACAGCTACATTACAACACAGAGATTGGACTTTCAAAGCCTAAAAAAAAGCCTTTTCAAATAAATTATTATTATAGGTACACGTGACTTCCCAATTCTCAAACTGTTCCATATCAATAAACTATTAATAAGAAAAACCAAGTTTCAATGTCTTTCAAGTTTCAAAGCCCAAATTTTCTCTCTATAATCTTTTTTTTCTTTAGAAAAAAGCATGATCCGTTTATCGTCTATAAATTTTCATTGGCAAATCAAAGTTGAATGGATGGACTAATCCTCCATAAGATTTTGGCAACCAATCTTTGTGGGTTCATCTTGGAGAAGATTAAAGATTTGGGTTCACAGCAAATCTGAAACTATATTCTTTCCCGTTAAATCATTTTCTTCTACCCGTTAAATCAGTTTCTGCATCTCAATCTATGTTCTTTTCAGGCTAAGCCTTAAAAAACCGAACCCGACCCGGTTTTACCCGAGACTGAACCGAACCGCCCGATAGGGTAACGGTCCGGGCTTCGGTTATGAATTTTTTGCCATTTCGGGTTTCAGGTCAAGCTGGGTCGGTCCGGTTCGGTCTGAGTTTTGACCCGTGCTCATGCCTACGTTCATCAGTCATCACACATCATGGTTTCACGCAAATATCTTTTTCCCTAATATGTCATCTATTTGTTACAACAATCCTACTTCTTTAACAAATATGGTTCCCACATGTAAGAGACAATTTCCAATTCACATGCTAAGAGCCTAAGACACAATTTCTTAATCCTCTTCTTCGCTACAACATTAAAGATAAAAGTAAATTTATAAACCCTAATTTCCATATATATATTTTTTAATTTGCTATAAAGTTTATTATTAGGAGTTAGGGCATAACTAGTAGTATTAATGTAATACGTTGCTTGTGAGTTGTTGTTAAATTATGTGTTAGTTATATACTTTTTTTTTATTTGTTAGTAAACATTGAAAAGTATCTCAAAAGGAAAAAACCGTCGTCAAATAACGCCATTGGTGTAAAATCTTCATATAATAATATGGCTAGTAGTAAAGAAAGACCACCAATCTCTACACCTTCAATGCCTAAATTAGTTGATTTGGATAATTTTCCATGGGAACCCATCGATAGGATACATATTTTGTATTACATTTTAATCAAAGGGATGAAATAAGAAAATAATATTGGATAATGGACCATGTACGTGTTGGGATTCCGTTAATCGCGCAAACACTTTCGGTCTACAATGAACGTACCTTCTATTTCCGCAAGGTTATCAGAGTCATTATTAAATAATGTGTGGTATCTTTTGTAAATAATTAAAACGGTTAATTATTTAAATTGGAAAACAACTTTGTATTAATTAAAAGCATGTTTTGTAAAACCACGAACGTTCATAATTAACAATCATTAGTCTCAACATAAATGAATTAATAGTTTAATCGTCTAAAGACTAATACCATTAATTAAAGTGGAATAGTTAACGAAATAATTAAATCTAATTTAATTCCTAATTATAATCAAAGCCAAGGACCTTAACATGCATGCAAATATAGCAGACTAAGGTGTTGTTTGTTTTTGAAGACAAAAATTGTCTGCAAGCTGATTTCATTTTCATGTTTGCAACTGAAGATGTGGTCTGGAGATCTGCAAGCTGAAAATATAAGACTGTTTGTTTTATAAACTGGATAATGTCTGCATAAACTGATAATATCACCTGTCAAGCTGATCTTACAAGATAAAAGTTATTTAACATTCAAGTTATATTAAAAATACAATAATAGCACCAAGTATCAATAATCCACAATAATAGCAAAACAAAATTAAAGTACATTGTTTTGCATTAAGCGTTGTGCTATTTGATCTCGAAGTTGACTCATGAATTCGCGGTCCGCTGCACTTCCATGTCTTGGTACTAGTTCTCCATCTTCACCACCATCCCTACCCTTTCATCTCCATTTGGAAGGGTTACATTTGGTTGATCATATTCATCAAAAAAACTCATCACTTAAACCCTCTTTTTATATAAAATTGTGAAGCGCAAAACATGCAATTGTAACATTTCGTTGTGTAACCAACGAAAAGGGGTCCATTTTCTTTAATATTGGAAAACGTGCTTTTAATACATCATAAGAACGTTCAATAACATTTCTAAGTTTTGCATGTGCGTGGTTGAATTTTTCTTTATCGGTTAAAGCACGCCTTCCCTGAAAATCTCCAAGTCAATTCCTTACGTTTCTATATGGTACCATAAATCCTCGAGTGTGTGCATACGCAACATCACATAAATAATATTTATATGCAAAAGACAATAAAACTATCCATCTTCAAACTATATGATATTAATAAGTGAAAATTGAGATCATAAATAAATACCCGGAGGAGGAAGTGGAAATGGTGCATTAGCATTTGTTAAAGATTCGGAGAATATTCTAGAATCATGTGCTACTCCTTCCCATCTAGCGACGAGAAAAGTAAACACCATGTTGAAGTCACATATGGCCAGAACATTTTGATAACATTCTCCTTTTCCACTTCCTCTGTACAAATGTTGTTTTTCAACCGGGACAATAGCATGTATCAAAGTTACATCAAGTGCACCAATGGCTCCCTACATAGAATTTAATACGAGTAGTTAATAATATACATGGGTTAGGATTGATTGGAAGTATTTGTATAATGTACCCTAAAAACTCGTCGTACTCTCTTATGATAGCCCGGAATATTTGGATTTGGATTGAATGATGTTGGTACTATAGCCTCTTTAGCAAACTCCATCATTCTTGACAATCTCCGCTTAACATCCGTCCATTGTTGACGACCATCATTAGTTTCCATCTAGAATTTAATCACAAGCAAGATAAAACATAATTTCCATAAAATAGGATAAATATTTATGAAATTTTATTACTTGTTATCATGTACACATTAGATACAAGAAATCAATAATCTGATAAAACAAGAATACACATTAGATAGAAGAAATCAACAATATGATAAAACAAGAACGAACAAAAATTAAATAGAAAGCAATGCATTTATATGAAGTGTATTCATCTAAATTCATAAAAAAGAAAAAAATTACAAACCAACAACCAATATATAACAAAAATCACATAACAAATATATAATAATATATATGGGAATATCATTGGTAACATTTAAACAAATTAAAGAAAGAATATTCATGCTCAAAATTCATCTTCACAATCTAATAATTCTTTTCATGAGTGTAATAATTAGCAACATAAAACTTGTAGAGATGGAAGGAAAAAGAAAGGAAATCAGGTATAAATCGAAGAAAGAAAATCAAAAGAAGAATAGAGAAAAATAACTAGAGACATACCTGAGTTTCCGGTGAAGGAGATGACCGGAGAAGGGGTTTGCTGGCGAAGGGTAGCGGGAGAAGGGAACAGATGTTGTTGAAGTTAGGCGACTGCTAAAGGAGTAGGAGCGTATGTGTTTTTTTTTTAGGTTATCAAATGTGTGCAGATGATAAAAGGGGTTATACCAAAGCTTTTTTATCAAGCCAATTGAAGCTTCTTTCAAACCTTCTTTTTTTAAAAAAACAAACCGTCTTCACGTGTTATGTCTGCGTGCTTGTAGACATAAGACCCTTGCAGACCTTTGAAGAAAAAACAAACACCACCTAAAATATCAAAACATAAATAAATAGAACGAAAGAACACTAACCTTTTAGCACGCGAAAGCCCTAAATTGACTTAGCGAAAGTCGACGACTACCTCACAAGCCACGAATAGAACTCCTTGTCATGAACTAAGAGTCCAACTGTATAACTCCTCAAGAGGTACACACAAACGAACAAATCTTCAAGACTAGCTAGTTGCTAGCCTTAACTTGTTATTTAATATATATATATATATATATATATACTGTAAATATATAAAATATAACTAAAAGGCTTAAACCAAAAAGCCTAACAAAATTGATAGGGAATTTTGACCAAGCTAGGAGGGAGGGAGGAAAATTATGAGCAAGAAACAAGAGGGATCAAGGGTTCTTTATATACGCATAGAAAACCCTTAACCTTCCTACTTTGAATCAATGTGTGATAAGGAAACCAAGTTTCCTTCTCTCTCCCTTCCTTGTTTCGGTCGACCGTCCCTATGGTGATATCCATGGGCCAAATTCGTTTGGTCCATGATCAAATGGATTGGTCCATGGTGCTTAGGTACCCGATCCGATTTTTACCCGATGTGCGGTTTCGACACGAAAATCATTTCCAAATCTAATTTTGGAAAGTTCTTATATTTTACAAATTTTCACAAGTTCAACTAGCTTTTCATTGTTCTTTGGGTGTGACCCTTCTTGGATCATATATAAATGGCCGTATAAATTTCGTTGAGATATTTCCACAATTTCAACCGTACGTCAACCACGTGGTCATACATTCAGAATAAGAATTATAGGGAATAAGAGACGACATTTTTGCATGGAGTGGTTTGGGAAGTATGGTAATTGGCTAGAGTATTGTGTTGTTACTTATGTGTTGATTATGCGGGGAATCAAGGTGGGGGTGATTCATTTACAATAAAAGGATCTAATTGTTGAAACAAGACCAAGAGTTTTGGTAAGCATGTTGGTAAAAAATAATTATCATAATATAGCACTTAAACATTGTGAGGATCAAACAACATATTGAAGTCGCTTTTCATATACGAGATGAAATATGTGAGGCATGCGAATCGAATTCCACTTAATGCCACCGTTTGTGCTTGTAAATTTTGTTTGAAATGTGCACTAGCTTTTCGTGGCCATGATGCATTGGAAACATCTCTTTTCAAATAAAATTTATTGGAAGCAATGGATTTAATTTTAAGTTAAAATGTGTAACTCTGAAATTTGTTAAAAACCACCAGGAATAATTAATATAGGGCTCCATCTATCTAAAAAGATATTGTTACTTGCTTTAGACTTGATGTAATTGAATCTATTTTTCAAGAAATTGGTAATGATGTATTTTCTTTGCTAGTTGATGAGTCTAGTAGTTTTACGATATGTTGATACTTATGGACTTGTCACGGAGAGATTTGTGGACTTATTCATGTTAAGGAGATAACTTCTTTATCTCTTAAAGATGTCATTAATACTTTCTTTGCTAAACATAATCTAAGTCTGAGTCGGATAAGAGGACAAATATATGACGGGGCAAGTAATTAATATGCGTGGTGAGTTCAATGGGTTGAAAGCGAGAATCTTGGAAGTAAATAAGTTGGCTTATTATGTGTATTGTTTTGCACAACAACTTCAATTGGTGGTTGTTGCGGTTGTGAAAAAAATTTGAGTGCTACAAAGTTTTTTGACAAGTTGTACACTTTAATGAATGTGGTTTGTGGTTCTTGTTAAAGAAAAGATATCCTTCTAGAGATTGAAAAGAAAAGAGTGAGAAAGTGTGATATGTCCATTTATATATACATTCCCATATCGTTTCTAAGTCGTTTTAAGCTTAATTATGTGCAAATTACATGTATATTCGATGCTTTGACGGTATTGTTAGTGATTTCAGGATTAGAACATGTACAATGGTTAAAAATGGCATTTAGAAGGTTAAAAGATGCATTTGGATGGTTTTTGGACGAGTTCGAGTGGAGACGGATTGAACAATACAAGTTTTGCGAGTTCTGGTAGCTTGTGCGGCGCATAAGAAGGGTATGCGGGCATGAAATATGTGATTTTGGTCAGAAAGTCGAGCAAAAGTGTCTATGCGGTGCACAGGGAAGTCATGCGGTGCATAATGGGAAAGAAGTCTGGAAGTTGAAGTTTGTGCGGTGCACAGCTAATTTGTGCGGTGCATAACGGGTGCCCAAATTATGGAAACTCTAGTTTGTGCGGTGCACAGATTCCTTGTGCGGTGCATAAACTAGGTCGACTGAAAACCCTTTGAGATTTCACTATAAATACAAGACCAAAACCCTCCCATTCGATATACTTTCACTTCTAGTCGATTTTAGGGTTTCTTGAGGCACTTTTTAGCAGCTTTTACGTTCTCCAAGATCTAAGGGTTGCTCGAGGGATTCAAAGCATTCAATCATCGATTACTTTAGTTTTTCATTCTCTTTCGCACTTTGGTACAAGATGTTCACTCTTTCTTTTACTATTTGTGACTTATTTATGATTATGTCTAGCTAAATAACTTCATCATCCACTGAGATGAAGTGACACATTGAATAATGGTTGCATAATCTTTTAAATTAAAGTTGATTGTTAAACGTTTTGTCGTAATCTTAATGTTTTGAGTTCTTGTGCTCTTATCTATTGATTTGTTGATAATGTATGAATGATTTAGATGTATCTAAGTTTAGGAGTACATTTTTCTAGTTAATTGGGTACAATTAATAGGTGTTGACTTGTGGTAACAAGACAATAAACAACAATAGATAATAGAATTTGAAGTGTTAATGGTTTGGTAAAATCGATAGACAAGATTGTTTACAATAACAATACAAATTTGTCAATTTAGTAGGTCTTGATAGGGAAGGTGGTCACCGGAACTCAGGGGTCGAAAGATTGGTTAATGGGTCGGATAGGGTAATAACCTAGGAGCGCTACTATTGAGTTCTTTGTTAAACCTTGTTATAAAATCAACAAGTTGAATTGGTTTTAACATAGATGCAACCTAAATAATGTGTGTCATGGAGTCGAAGTGGATGATCTTTTAATTCTATTTGATATACGACAATTCTCTTTTCGATAAATTCTTCGGAATTTCTAACTCTTTCACTCAACTAACTTTTCAACACAAAAATCAAGATGATGTGGTGTCTTTAAAAACCAAACTCTTTTTAGCTACTTAAAACTCGCTAGCTCTTTGTAGTCTCTGTGGAACGGACTTACTTTAGTCTATATTGCATACGGACGGGTCCACTGCCCAATTGTGTGTGGTATTTGATTTGGAGTATTTCTAGTATTTAAATTTAACTCGATTTTCACACATCAAAGTGCATCCGTAGTGGTAGTTGAAACGGGAAGTGGGTTATATCAAGAACTCTTTTTTGTAAGGCCTGATGTTACACGATGGAATTCACATTATAAAACACTTTTGTTATTGGTAGATATGTTTCCAAGTATTATTAGAGTACTTGATTATGTTAAACGGGAAGGGGATAATGGTTCTAACCAAAATGAAGCAAGTGGTGTTTTGAAGTATTTATAATCATTTGATTGTGTATTATATTTACATTTGATGTTACATATTCTAGGTATCTCTAACATATTGTCACAAGCTCTTCAAAAGAAAAAGCAAGACATGGATAAGTTAATTATAGAATTTTGTGATCTTTTTAGTTAACTCTTAGCACATCATTTTCTAAGTTTGACATATCAAAAATAATGAGGTTGAGTGAGTTATATCTATATGATTTTAAGGGTATTGAAAGGAGAACATTTGAAGATGAACTTGACTTTTACCATCATAATGTGCAAAATGATGACAACTTTGCTAACTTAAATGGTAATACCGACCTTGCAAGAGTGATGGTGGAAACTAACAAACAAAAAGTTTATCCGTTGGTCCATCGGTTGTTGAAGCTAGCATTGGTTTTGCTTGTTGCAACTAGAACGGTTGAGAGATGTTTTTCAACAATGAAGCTTGTGAAATCGGATTTGCATAATCGAATAGGAGATGAGTTTTTGAATACTTGCCTAACTTGTACTATAGAAAAAGAAGCTTTAGCCAATGTGAAAAATGAAAATGTCATGGTTTGCTTTAGCAAATTGGGTACTCGTAAAGGAACATTGTAGTTTGTAACTTGTTTTATCATGGTTTAATAAAAGAAACATTGTTTTTAGGCCATATTTTTTTGCTTATATTATGTTCTTAGACTGTTTTTTGACAAAATTTTTGATGTCTACATTTCATTCTATTTTGCACTTATTTTGGTGATGTCCTAGAACTGCTTGGGAGCTGTATTGCTGCTGGGTTTTCTGCAACTGTTTGTGTAACACCCTAATAAGACGGAAGACATGGGGCGTCGAGAAAAGCACAACATGACATGGAGATTATGTAGAGACAAACTAAATGCAACAAAAGATTGGACTATCCATTCATAAAATCAAGTCAAATATAAGTACCGGATTAAAAGTAAGCATAAGGAGCAGAACACCATCAAGAGTTTACAAAATATAGTTCAAAAGATAGCTAACTATCCTAAGCCTAACCCATACACGAGATCAAAGGATCATGGATCCAACATAGTCCAAGTCCAATCCTATCTTATTATGCCATCAACCAGCACACCTTTGTTCTACCTGTTTACCTGAAAAGTGTACTAAATCGAGTCAATACATGGTTGGTGAGTTCGTAGGTTTAAGCATCAAAATAAGTATCAAGTTCCAAAAGTGACTATAGCAAGTAAGACGATAATAAGAGAGCCAAATCAATGCACATATTGCAACTTCTTAAAATAGGGCACAAGAATCTCTATAAGATCACACAAACACACAACCATGTTAAATAACAAGATCACAATCCATAATCATCATAATGAACGTTCATAAAGCTCACAAGTCCCGTAGGACACACAATTTGGCGAAGTGTTTGCATATTTAAGCTCAAGTCCCCACGGGACACTAAATTGTGTGATAGCTCAAGTATCAATAATCCAACCCAATGATCACAAAAAGAATCGAGTTTACTTCTCAAGCATCTAATTAGTTCTCATATAATGCATTTCATTGTTAATCGACATTAGTTTTAACCAAATGAGTACACTTTCCACCCCAAAGTTCCATAAAGATAGGGGCTACGAAACTCACCTGATGCGATCAAACAAGTATTACCGCTTTCCAAGATGAGTAAATAAGGACCGTAGTGCCACAATGATCACAACCTACTTCACAAGTATCGAGTTAACACACCCCAAACAATAAGGCCTAGCTAGTTTAAGTCATGCTACAATCCCCAAGGGTACATTAGAAGTGATTTCGACATGTTTGGATAACAAAGGAAGAGTTTTGATTAGGCACGGTTTAAAGACTTAGTACCAAAATTTGACGTAGAATCAAAGTGTTTGGAAATGTGTTTTAACAATTTTGCAGACCTTAGAATGATGATATAAGGCTTCCCTGAAAGTTATAAGTCGATTGAATGTAGAACGAAGTGGGAAATGAAAAGTAGTCGACGAGATCCGGGGAGGACAAATTCTGGCGGATGATGTATATACGTCATCCGCGCACACCATCCGCTAGGGACATCATCATCTGCCGATTGAAGAACAAAAACGGGTTTTAACCTTACCTTACCTGCTCACTATTGTTGGACCTGAGGGCACAACACATTTTAAAAGAGCAAGTGTTAGCTAACGAATTAGCTAAGTAAGATAACACATAATTTATAACACGTTTGTCCATTTAAAACATTATATAAAAGTCATATTAAGTCGTTAAGGCACATATCATCGAACATATCATCTCATATACATATCATAGCATCAACATCATTCATATTAGGATGGGTCATCCTAATGTGCCTAGTCATCTTTTGCATCATCACATATCACATCTGAACATCTTTATAATTGTGACATAAGTCACACATCTCGTATAACATATACATCATTATAAGTGAGACATAAGTGACACCCGACTAGATGAACAACCTTACAGCTGTACATCAATGTCGTTAAGGAATGACAAGCCAATTCCAGGAGTAATCCGTATGTTCAAGGTCGACAATGGGGCTGGTAAGACCTCCCGTTTTACTCTTCACGTTGTACCTCGTTGCAAGGAGCCACCCGAGCAACCACATCAACGCACTTAACCGGGCTAGGGCAAGTACGGGTTAAGCTTAACACTTTCACATCAAATTTACGAGCTCGATTTCACATCACATATAGTTTAGGTGTTTACACGACCTAAACAATAATCACATATACATCTTTTACGTTTGGGCCCTTAAACGTGCACGTGTCATGGCAACTTAATAAGTCTAGTGAACTAGATGAACAAGCCATATAATCATGCACATTTCACATATCATCATCATACATCACATTTCATAGCAATTCATTTCATATCATCACATCTCATCTCATATCATTGCATAACATGTCATAGCATATCATTACATATCGTATCATTGCATAACATTTCATAGCATATCATTACATATCATATCATTGCATAACATATCGTTACATTTCATATCATAGGGACTGCATTTCAGGTCTCAATAGTCATGTACATAGCCCATATCACCTCCCGTATAACCCCGAATACTCATAAGCAAACAAGTTATTATTAGGGAAGTTATTATATGAAAACCATGTTTATGTTGAACCCTCAGCGTGTCAAAGTACTGTATCTTACCTCGTAGAAGCGTATAACAAATGATAAAGCAAGTTACCGAGCTTTGCAAGTATTCTCGACTACCTATAATCAACATAGGACTGATTTATGAGTATAACGAGACTAAACTGACCTACAGTCTAAATACGTGTCACATACCCTGTAATTACCATCACTCCAGATAATAGTCCCTTTTTGACTATTACCCCTGGTAAGTTGTCTCTTTTTGTCTACTTCGGGACTATTATCCCAGGTAGTTAGTCTGTTTTTGTCTATTCTCAACTTTTGTCTATTTCTAGACTATTACCCCAGGTAGTTAGTCTCTTTTTGTCTATTCTCAACTTTTGTCTATTTCTAGACTATTACCCCAGGTAGTTAGTCTCTTTTTGTCTTTTTTTTTTCTTTTCCAAAAATGGGTTTTACACCAAAAAGAAGACTCTTTTAAGGCCTAATGATGCAATGAAATCATTGATTAACTCCTACTTGATTTACATCACAATAACAAACGTTTTAGGTTACCGAATCGACAAAACGAACGATTTTCAATAGATTAACACACCCTATGGTCCAGATCTGATATGACACCCATAATGACTCCATTATATCATAAAAATATCAGTAACAACAAGATTATACCTTCGGAATCTCCAACACACCAATAGATTGCAATAACGGTTACCGGGTAACCCGAAATCAACGATTGTAGCAATGAAAAGCATATAATCGATCAAGACCAGGTATGAACAAATTGAATAGATGAACATTACCAAAAATTAGTAGAAATTACCATCTTTACCTTAAAGATGATTATAGATTCGATCTACAAGCGGTTAATCACTCCGATTCAACCCGAAATCGCAAGAAACTCTCTAGAATTGCTCAAGAGACAAAGGGGCGGTTCTAGGGCTCCAAAAAGAATGATGAATCAGATTTTAGGGCTAATGATCTGATTAGAAATCCCTAATCACGTTTTTAACTTTCCACATATGTCAAAATTAGTCCCTAGACTTCCGTATGGTTCATTTTAGGCTAAAAACATGTTGGGAATACTTACAACACCTCCAACACTTTTAGCACCTCTAAAGGCATTAAACTATACCTTTAAACACTTATTCACATCAACCATTAAGGCATTAAAGCCTTACACCTATAGAACCTTCATCACACATAAACCAATTAAGACATATAAACTTGACGAAACTTAACGTTGACTAACGGTCAAGTCAATAAGTCAATCTTGAAAAGTTTGGGATGTTACAATTGGTACTTAATGGAATCTTATGTTTATGCAGGTTCACGGAAGATGCGAGAGAGTGTAAATGACATCAAGTAACTCAAGATGAAGTCCTATGAAGTTACAAGACACAAGGAGTCGACTTAAGAGCCGAACGAAGAAAAACGAAATGCAGCAGGACCAACCAGCGAGCGCCGCTGGCTAAATTCCAGCGCCGCTCCCTATGATCCAGCGCCGCTGGCAAGCCCAGCCATTGCCGCTGGGCGGCGCAGTTCAGCAACCGACGTTTAGCTCTATTTAAGTTGAACTAACCCTCAAAAACCCTAAGAGAGAGCCAATTTATCAACCCTAGTTCGTAGTTCCAGATTTCCAGAGGTTTTGGAGCTTCTAACGCCTTCTGATCTTCATCCGCGGTCTAGATTTATCTTTCTATTTTACTTTCAGTTTGGTAAACAATGTCTTTCATCATTTCAGACTTTGTTATTCCTTTAATAATGCTAGGCTAGTAGGCTGAATACTTGTTTGGATCAATGTGATCATGTAGACGTTTATTGTTTTACTTTGTTTGTGAGAATCTGTTGGAGTGTGTTTTACTGTTTATCGTAGATCCATGTTTATTTGTAATTCATTTTGTTATAGGTTCTATATCCGAATATATTAGTTTAATTCTGATGGTTATCTATGATAATACATTAGGACTAATATGCTAGGATGGAAAACACTAGTCGGTCTATAACTAGATGTAAAAGGTGATTCACTTGTAACCGAGGGATCCAGAACCATAGTAATTAGAATGAATTGAACATGATGCTTAACAATGTCAGACGCGATCCAACGACTTGTAACCACACACTGTGGTTACCGGAGAGAATTATTATCTGGTCATGGCTTAAGAGCCAAGTAACTAAACGATGAACTAGTAACACAAACTTTAGGTCATTAATGCTTAAACAATGAATCTAACGACAATTTGTTTATAGGTTAGTGTGAATCTAACGATAGCACTAGTAATTAGGTAAAGTGAATCTAACGAGAATCAGAGCCGTGATTAAGTTTCCAACAGTCCAACAAACGGGAAGGATAGTATTTGGTCGTACCATGAGATCGGAGATGCCAAACAAGTATTTTATTTTTATTACTATTAATTGCTTTTTCAAACTATTTTCAGACTGAGCCTCTCGCTGAATAAGCGGTTGCAACTTTTATTTACTTTTTATTGTATTAGTATAATAGGAAATCGTGACAACCCAACCACTATAATTACACGTATTATTAGATTAGGTAGTGCAAGCGTCCTTGCGAATGATCCTATAGCTTATCACTAGACTATACTGCACTGACTGGGTTCTCTACTTGTAAGTGTTCGTGTGTTTTAAGATAGTTACTTGTACAACATTATTACAAATTTAAAAGCAGAAGTAAAAACGAACATCAATGATATAGGTCATCATGAGCCATTGGACGAAAAGTATTCATTTTCTTGCTATTCACGGGAGTGTGTGCTTGTTGAAGCTTGCCACTTTGTATAAAGGTGAACTAAGCATGGAGTTCCATCTCTGTTGTTTTTGAACTAAATAAGAGGTTTGTCTCAAAAACTTGATGATGTATTATAAGTACATGTGTATTTCTTTTGGATGATATCTATAGTACTCTCATGGGTGCTATTAAGCATAAACCTTGACGATGAAACCACCGTGACTCCATTGGAAATCTGTGAGCATTGATGCTAAGAGAGGATTGTAGATGAATCGGTTGAAATTCTTGGCCAGAAGCTAAAGAAACTCCGTAAGAAGAACATTGACCTTGTGCTTGTGTATAATGGAAGCATACTAGTGGAGAAAGCTTAATTTGGGAAACCGAGTCCATGATGCGGGAGAACTATCCTGACCTATGTGATGCAGAAGTGATTCCGAGGAAGGCATCCTCTTAAGGGGTAGGTAATTGTAACATCCCGAACGTTTTGATTAACGGTTGACATGAGTCATTAAGTCAACACTACGTGCCCGTTAAGTCTCCAGGAGATTTAATGTTTATGTGTGATTATTGTGCTTTATGTGTAAGGTTTTAAAGCCTTGATGATCTATGTGTTAATGTGTTTCAGATGATTAAGAGGTGTTTAATGTGTCGGTAAGTATTACCGCTAAGTCGTTTAAACCTTAAATGTGATGTTTATTAGTGGAGGGACCTAAGTGTGAGATTAGGAAAGATGATCCAGCTAATTAAGGGTTCATTAAGCCCTAATCACATTCTCATTTCAGTTCCTAGCCTATCTTTTGCAAGCCCTAGCCTCCCCCTCCAACTCCTTGATCAGTCCTCACGCGTTTTGCTCGTTTCTTGATGATTTGAAGAGGTTTTGATCTATAGTTTGCATCCTTCTTGTAATCTCCAGGTATCTGAGGTATTATCACATTGATTTCATGTCCTTTTAATCCATTGATTCGTTCCATAACTGATCTAGGTCTTGAGAGGGTTGATTGATGTCAAAAACGTATGTTTTGATCGATTTGGTAACCTAAAACATTTGTTATTGTAATGCAAATCAAGTAGGGGTTAATCAATGATTTCATTGCATCATTATGGTCTTACAATGATGACTTTTGAGGTACAAAGGTCGTTCATAAGATTTGCGATTGTTTGGCGTGTGTTTGGTTAAGTTTTGGAGGTTAAACAATGAGGTGTATGCAGATTCGGGCGCAATACCTAGGTTGTGACGCAACTAAAATACAGTAACTTAAGTTGCAACGCAGTTTGCCCACTGCGACGCAATAACAACATAATTTTCAAATGACCATAACTTTTGAACCGTAACTCCGTTTTTGACAAATAAGTTATCTACTGAATCGTGAGAGAGTCGACTTTCTAATGGTAATGCTTTTAAAAGATTAATCTAATTTCAAAGTACTTGAAAGGTTGAATGAGTGAGTGAAGATTGAGTTTCGTCGAGTTCTGTGAGCTCTAAAGTATTAATCAAATGTTCGATGCTTCAAGCATTGTCATAAGTCATGTTTAAAGATATTTAAGCTTGATTCATGAACATAATTAAGTAGGTACTTGTTTAGCTCATTATGGTCGTTCAATGATTATAGGTAGTCGGGAATACTTGCAAAGCTCGGTAACTTACGTTATCATTTGTTGTGCGCTTCCATGAGGTAAGATACACAGTTTTGACATGTTGAGGGTTCAACAAACAAGGTTTTCATATAATAACTTCCCCAAATGGTATGTTGTTTACTTATGGTTAATTGGGACTACACGAGAGGTGATATGGGCTATGTATATGCATATTGAAGCCTGAAATACTACCCCAAAGATATGTGACGTTATGAGATGATATGATGTGAAATGATATTAAATGCTTTGAGATGTTATGAAATACGATATGTAATGAACTATGTTGTGCAATGAAAGATAATATGTAATGATATACGATATGCAATCACATATCATGTGTAACGATATGAGATATATGATGATGTACGTGATGTAACAATGTACGATATGTAATGAAGCTTAATATGTTACATGGCGTGTACATCTAGTTCACTAGACTTTGTAAGTTGCCATCACACGTGCACGTTTAAGGACCCAAACATTAATAAGATGTGATGTGATATGTTATTAATGTTTAGGTAATGTAAACACCTAAACTATATGTGAGAAATGCTTGAGCTATTGATGTGAGAAGTGTTAAGCTTAACCCATACTTGCCCTTACCCAGCGAGTGCGTAGATGTGGTTGCTTGGGTGGCTTCTTACAACATAGTTAACAAGAGATGAGTAATTCCGGGTAAGCCTAACTAGCCACCAATGTCTTTGAGCATACGGACTACTCCTGGATCGACTTATCTTTCCTTAACGACAAAGATAGATTGTCGAAAGGTTTCAGCATCGAGTCGGGTGTGAGGGTTGTTGTGAGGTCTTATGACCGCCAACACTTAAACTTTCACCTAACGTGAGATGTGTGGCTTAAGTCGCACATAATTTGATGTAAACGTAAGATATGATATGTGGTGCAAACGTGAGATGTGTGATGCTTGATGTGGACAGGCACAATTAGGATTGATAATCCTATGATGTTTAATGTAATGTGAGATGATTTTATGCTATGGCATGTGCCTTCACGATTATAATGTATTCGTTCAAATATTTTAATGGATAAATGATTTATAAACTATGTGTTATCTTACTTAACTAATTCGTTAGCTAACACTTATTTCTTAAAATGTGTTGCTCCCTCAGGTTTAGCAAGCTTGAGCTAGATGATGATAAAGTGAGAGGCATGGGTAGATTACAATGAAGCTGGCTTTAGTTTACCCATATTAGCTTCCCATATTAGACATTTGCTTTTGTCTTGACATTGATGACTTGCAATTACTTTGATGTCGGTTGTTTTATGTAAGGCAACCGTTGGATTTCTATTTGAACTATTTATGATGACATTGCTAATAACACTATTTGATAAATGCACCAAACAGATTCTTTTGGTTTGGTCTTTTAAAGTTACTTCCGCTATCGTTTGACGCCGTTAGACGAAAACTTTTGGAAATCCATACTTTTAAACGACAGATGTTACAGTATTTGATAAGTTTCAATTTTGTTGGTTGAAAATAAATCTCTTGATTCTCAGTAAAAATTACCGAGTTGAGGATGGGATAAGTGTTATCTATGAAAAGAAGATAAGATTTTTTGGATTGATGAGGTGATAATCAATTAACTTAATTCCATGTTCCAACTATTAACTTTAATCCTATTTATATTCTTATATATTATTTATAATTAATTCTTTTATAACACAAGAAAATTTTTAATAAAGATCCCATTTAATCATCATTCAATCTAGTAAAATAATTATTTAAATGAAAAATGATCATTAATTCTCTTAATATATATTCTTAAATATAATGTAATTTAAATGTTTTCTCTTAAATTAATTAATTCTCTTATATTTACATTTTTCTTCAAATTAATTTTCCTAACTAATTCTCCAAAAGTGACAATTTTTTCCAAATTCGCAATGTATATAAAATATTTTTATTTTAAGAGTGCATGTTACATCTTCAATGAATAATATTTATTTCATGTCTTTTATGTTGCCACAAATAAACTAATTATCTTGTGAAATTCATGATAACACGGTCATAATCTAATAAGGGATATATCAGTAGGGTTTCATGACTTCCATCTACTAGCTTTTTCACACCGGTTTTGAATAAAGTTGTGTAAAAACTTTAACGTGGAATTTTATGAGGTTTTTTACTAGCTTTCTTACATAAAGTTTTGTAAAAAGTTGTGTTAAAACGTTAACCTTGAAATTAATGGGCTTTTTACATGACTTTGTCAAAATTTCTGAATTCATTTTTTAGACAGTTGGATATTTTCATCCGTGTCAAAAAACTTGGTTTTTTTCCTTTCATTTTATACATTTTTGTTGTTAGACATGTAAAATAAATACAGTCTATTACCTACTTTCTAGTGTAGTTTAATTTGGTCATTCATCAAAAGAATTTAAATATGCAATTAATTTGTTCATAATTATACGGAAAAAAATTTTTTTATTTAAAAAGAATGAGTTTTTGACTGATATGTATGTGATCTAACAGGAATTTTCATGATCGTTCAAGACATCTTGACTAATAAATCACCAAGCTTAATGATGATCATTTTAGGTCTGTTTCTCTCTCTCTTTCTCTCTTCTCTCTCTCTCTCTCTAGAGAGCCGTTGGGAGCTTTCGCAGCTTCTCTTTGAGATCGAGAGTAGATCTGAGATTGAGACTTCCCCCTTTTCGGCTTGTCTCCGTCTTGCTGTCGAGAACTTTTATACGGGGTAAAACCCTAGGTTAGAGGTCCTTCTGAACCAATCTCCCTACCTTTGTGTATGGGTAAAGCTGTCTACATCTTACCTCCCTCAAACCCGGCTGCTTTGCCGGATTGAGTACCGTTGTTGTTGTTGTTAATGATGGTTATTGGTTAACTAGCTATCCCAGTTACAAATAAAAAGATGTTATATAGTAACATAATTTCAAGTTTAATATCCAAAATTATATGTTTTGTATAATAAATAAACAAAACTTATCTATAATATAACTAAAAGAGGAGGTCACCCATAATCACCTCTTTTAGCCTAATACTCTCTCCTTATTAATCCTCTATTTTTTTAATATTTATTTAATAATCTTTTTAAAATCATCATCATCATCATCATCATCATCATCAACATCATCATCATCATCATCATCATCATCATCATCATCATCATCATCATCATTATTATTATTATTATGTATACCACCTAAAAAAATTTCTCACATATTTTCAACCAAAAAAAAAATCTTACAATTGACTACCAAAAAGGTTTTTTTTTTATATAATACTTTGTTCATATTTAATTATTATTATTCTTATTACTATTTAACATTGAATTCTTATGTTATTGTTATTATTATCTCTTTTAATTTAGTTTGTTGTCTATTATAGGTTCATTATGGCTTATTCTTCAACAACAAAATATAAGACCACATTATTCTCTTGAAGATCTTAAGCCAACACATATTAACCATCATCTACGACTCCGTGTTGTGCATGTAAGAACTATTTCGGAGTGGAACAATCCGAAAAAAATTAAAACACTCTAGATGGTCTTTGTTGATGAATTGGTATGTATTTTTCAAATTATATACTATACATTTTTTGTTTCTATTTGTTGAGCTTAACTCTAAATCGTTTAATCGAAAATTGTTGTTTGTGTTTGTAGTAACTTTAGATATAACAAACTGCAAAATTTTATTTAACTAAAGTTGAAAAAAAAAATAGAGTAAACTGGAATCAATATTTATATGGAATTAATTTTCATATGTTTTTCTTTAACTTTTGTATTGATTAAGTTGTGATATTTGATCAATATATTTTGAGATTACCCCTCCATTGGACGAGTCTGAGCACTAGTATAGTAACATAGTTCAACTATCACCAAGATGTCTTGATGATGAAACGATTTACAAGCCTATGAAGTAACTCAAAGTTCCAACCTTCATGGTATTAAGGAAATTACCTTAGTTATATATGTATTTTATATTCTATTTATTTAATAGATTATAGAGATCTTTAGTCTTGGAGAACAAGTTGTAATTGGCTATTTAAAGCCCTCATTGAATCAATAATATGCAAGCAATTCATTCATCAATATGGTAATCAGAGCATAACAATTGCTCCACTGATATGTCCATTTATATGTATACTCCCATATCGTTTATAAGTCGTTTTAAGCTTAATAATGTGCAAATTGTATGTATATTCGATACTTTGATGGCATTGTTAGTGATTGCAGGCTTAGAACAGGTACATTGGTTAGAAATGGCATTTGGAAGGTTAAAAGATGCATTAGGATAATTCTTGGACGAGTACGAGTGAAGACGAGTTGAAAAATACAAGTTTCGTGAATTCTGGAGCTTTATGCGGCGCACAGAAGGTCTATGCGGCGCACAAGAAGAAGGAATTTTGATCAAGGAATTTGGCAAAAGTTCCTATGCGGCGCACAGGAGGGGCATGCGGCGCATATCGGGCGCCCAAAAATAAGGAAAGTAAGGTTTGTGCGGCGCACAGACCATTTGTGCGGCGCATAAACTAGGTCGGCTGAAGGGTTTTTGATTTTTCACTATAAATACAAGACCAAAATCCTCCCATTCGATATACAATCACCTCCAGTCGATTTTAGGGTTCTTTGGGGCAATACTCAGCAGCTTTTTCGTCCATCAAGGTCTAGGGGTTGTTCGTGAGCTTCAAGGCATTTGGTTATCGATTTTCTTAGCTTCTACTTGTTTTCTACACATTGGTACAATATGTTCTTTCATACTTTTACTCTTTGTGCTATGTTTATGATTATGAGTAGTTAAATAATTCGTCATCCACTGAGATGAAGTGATACATTGACTATGGTTGCATATTTTTAATCCAAGTTGATTTTATTAACGTTATGTCGTGATCTTAATGAATAGTTTTCTTGTTCTATATTATTGTGCTTGTTGGTGATTCTTACATGCTTTGCCGATTGTGTCGAAGTATATAAGTTTGATTTCAATTATTTGTCTATGAGTAATTGGTGCTAGTTCATGGAGTGATAGTAAACGGCATAGTAATTATAGGAAACGATTTGTTAATTGGAGTTAATAGTTGATGGTGTCACATTAATTTCAAGTAGACATAATTGTTAATACTTAACCAAAACAAATTAATTAATAGGGGTAAATCTTATTAAACGTTGGTGGTGCCAATTTTCTAGGATTGAACTAGTTAGTTAATGGGTTTGAATAGAGTTATAAGCTTGTCGGCCACCAAGTGAGTTTCTTTGTTCGAGTCTAGGTTATCTTGTCAACATATTTGGATAGGGTCTTGATTTAAATGCAACCGGAGTTAGTGTATCACGGAGTCAAAAGTGGATGATCTTCTCATCCTATTTAATATAAGACGATTTTCTTTTCGATAAATTCTTAGGAATTTCTAATTCTTTCAATCAACTAACTTTTTAATATAAAAATCAAGATGACGTGGTGTCTTTTAAAAACAAAAATCTTTTTAGCTACTTAAAACTCGCTAGCTCTTTGTAGTCTTCGTGGAACGAACCATTACTTGCTTTAATCTATATTGCATACGGACGAGTCTACTGCCCGATTGTGTGTGGTATTCGATTCGGAGTATTTTTAAGGATTTTAATTTAACTAGATTTTCACACATCAAGTTTTTGGCGCCGCTGCCAGGGATTAATTTAAGAGCTTTAGTTTGAGATTTCGTAGTTGATCCTTTCTTGTACTCACATGCAAGAGAGTTACTTGTTTTCTTAGGTTAATTTTCGATTTTTAGTTTTAAATTTTCTGTTTTGTTTTGTTTGTGTAACTCGGTGCATTTTACGGTTTTCTTTGTTTGTGTTTTCAAGTTTGTTTCTTAGTTGATGACCACAAGGGCTGCCGGTGTACCGCTAGTAAGTCCTCAATATAATCCGGGAAAAACGAAGAGACGTGGGAAGAAACCTTCTAAAACCGTTAACCTTTCACTTAGCAAAATAGATTCCTTAAACTTAAACGTTGAAGTTGAAAGTTCCATCCATTCCACACCACCGGAAAATAAACAACCAACTCCACCCAAAACTTCACCTAAAAATTCACAACATTCAACACCAAACTCTACTCCACCCTCTACACCTCCTACTACACCTAGAAACATGGTCGAAGACATGGTTCATCCGTTTGATAGGACTATTGGGGAGAGTACTCGAGTCATTGCACCTAATAGGGGCTCGGTTATCCGTCCTCCAACCACCACTCCGAATTTCAATGTCAAGGGTAATCATTTGTCTCAGGTGAGGAAAATCAGTTTGACGGGGTTGTTAATTGGGATTCGTATGATCATGTGGAGAAGTTTGAAAAGGTTTGTCGATTGTTCAAGTATGGGGAGACTCAAATGCCACGTGTTAAGCTTGAATTGTTTCCGTTGTCTTTCACGGGAGAGGCGGCGACTTGGTATAAGAATCTCGATGAAAACATATTTGAGACATGGGAAGAATTGAGGGAAGGATTCATTGAGCGGTTCTTTCTGGCTCAATTGGTTGAAACAATGAAGTTGGAGATCCGGGCGTTTAAGCAACATAGTGGTGAGGATTTGGTAGATGCTTGAAAAAGATTGAAGGAGTTGATGAGAAATTGTCCCAGGCATGGTATTCGATTAAATGAGCACATTCTTATTTTCTTCCGGGGTTTAGATAGTCGCACTCAAAGGGAATTGGATTGGGCTTGTGGAGGTAACATTAACAATGTCACTTACAACGAAGCCTATAAGATTATGGAAGATATGGTTCATACAAGTGTGATTTGAGAAGCGGGTAGAACTAAACCGGATCTTGTGAAAACGGGAAGAAGAAGTGTGGCTCGGGTTGATAGTGGTGGAAGTAATGATGTTGTGGCTGAAATTAAGGCATTGGCAAGTCACATGGATAAGCAATTTGCAAGTATGGATGGTAGGTTTGGATTGATTGAAAAGGATTTGAAGACGGCGGTTGCGGGTTGTGATATTTGTGGTGATAGGCATTACACGAAAGATTGTGATAAAGCACCACGAAATGAAGAAGTTGATTATGTTCAAAATCAATATCAACCACCGTTTGCAAATCGAGGGCTATTTCAAAGGAATGGAGCTTATCAAAACCGGTACCATGGTAATTCAAATTCTAATTTTAATTCTAATGGTGCAGGAAATTATAGGTCTACATTGGGAGCTTCATGGCAAGGAAGAAATCAAGGAGGTCCTTCGGTTCAACCGGATGAAGTTGTTGATCCTAATGCCGAGCTTAGGGATCTTGTTAAAAAGTTTATGGTTGATCAAGACAAGAAGAATGAGAACTACCGAACCGATATCACTGCTTTGAATGATAAGATGAATCAAAATATCAAAAGTCAACAAGCGGCGATCAAGGATTTAGGTGTGAGGCTTGATAGAATGGGTAATTCTAATCGTCAACAAGGATCTTTGCCAAGTAATACCGAACAAAATCCTAAGCCTTCTGGTTCAAATGATGGAGGTAATAAGTATCAACACCCGAATGTTAGGAATGAGCATGTCAATGCCATTACTACTCGGTCCGGTAAGGTAGTTAATTCTCCTATTTCTCCTCCTCTTTCTAGTGCTACTAATGTTCCTATGCAGGTTGATAGTGAGGATGAAGATGAACAAGTTGATGAAGAGATTGTAGTGGAGCCGAACCAAGTCGTGAAACAACCGGCCGTTCCACTTACATCTACTACACCGGTTGCTACACCGATAGCTAATCCGGCGGTTGTTGAGCCTTAAGTAAAGCCATATAAGCCTAAGATTCCTTTCCCTCAAAGATTGAAGAAGGATAAGCTCAAGGAACAATATGGTAAGTTTGTAGACATGATTAAATCGATTTATATTAATGTGTCTTTGGTTGATTTGCTTTCAGGAATGCCGAATTATGCCAAGTTTATCAAGGATCTTATAACGGACAAGAGGAAGCTAAGGCTACTTTCCTAAATGCGGAGTGTTCGGCAATTGTGCAAAATCAAATCCCTCCTAAGCTTGAAGATCCAGGGAGTTTTCTGATTACTTGTTCTCTTGATGCTAAGCTTACTTGTGATGCTTTGGCCGATATTGGTGCAAGCATTAATTTGATGCCTTTTTCAATTTATAGGCGATTGTCTTTAGCGGCTTTAGAGCCAACTCGGATGAGCATTAGGCTCGCCGATCATTCATTTCAGTATCCCATGGGATTGCTGAAAATTTGTGTGTTAAAGTAGGTCATATTGTCTTTTTGGCCGATTTTGTTATCCTTGAGATGGAAGAGGATGCCAAGGTGCCTCTTATTTTAGGCTGACCTTTCTTGTATACGGCCGATGCCATCATTCGTGTTAAGGATAAGATTATTTCGTTGGGTATAGGAAATGATAGAATTTCGTTTTCAATTGATACAGCTTTGCAACATCCTTACTCTACCGATGATTCATGTTTCAGGATTGATTTGATTGACGAGGATGAAGCTTTGGAGATAGAATTGATGAACTTCTTGGACACGGATGAAGGAGAAGCTTTGCTAGCTTGTAGTGAAGAGGAGCAAGTAATGGTGGCGGATATGGTAAGAGAAATTATGGAGTTAAGCACGGATGAGTCACCACCGGAAGACGAGACTTTTGAGGAGATTGAGAGGGATGGTTTGAAGATTGAAACTTCGGTGGACAATCCACCAACCGATTTGGAGCTCAAGCCACTTCCCAAGCACTTGGAATATGCATTCCTCGAAGGTAAGTCACTTCTTCCCGTTGTCATATCGTCATCACTTTCGGATGATGAAAAAGGTAAGTTAATGACTGTGTTGAAGGCTCATAAAAGAGCCTTTGCTTGGCGTACATCGGACATACCCGGAATTAGCCCCAAATTTTGCAAACATAAGATTATTTTGCATGAAAATTTCAAACCAAGTGTTCAAAGACAAAGGAGGCTAAATCCTAATATGAGAGATGTCGTTAAGAAAGAGATAATAAAACTTTTAGATGCTGGAATTATTTATCCTATCTCTGACAGTCCATGGGTAAGTCCGGTCCATTGTGTACCAAAGAAGGGGGAAATGACCGTTGTCACTAATGAACGTAATGAACTTGTACCTACTAGAACGGTTACCGGGTGGCGGGTGTGTATTGATTATAGGAATTTAAATGATGCAACCCGTAAAGACCATTTTCCCTTACCCTTCATTGACAAAATTCTCGAACGGTTAGCCGGAAACGAGTATTTTTGTTTTCTTGATGGTTTCTCCGGGTACTTTCAAATACCCATTGACACCAATGATCAAGAAAAGACGACCTTTACATGTCCCTTTGGCACGTATGCTTATCGTAGATGCCATTTGGATTGTGTAATGCTCCCGCCACCTTCCAAAGGTGTATGATCGCGATATTCCAAGACATGTTGGAGACATCTATGGAGGTTTTCATGGATGACTTCTCGGTCTTTGGTGACTCTTTTGACAAGTGTCTCTCCAACTTGGACAAGATGCAAGATGCTTGAGCGATGTGAGCGGGCACACCTTGTTCTAAATTAAGAAAAATGTCATTTCATGGTTAGAGAGGGCATTGTGTTAGGTCATAAGGTATCTAGTGTGGGGATTGAGGTAGATAAGGCAAAAATTGATGTCATTGCTAAGTTACCTCCACCAACTAATGTAAAGGGCGTTAGAAGTTTCTTAGGTCATGCCGGGTTCTACCGTAGGTTTATTAAAGACTTTTCTAAGATAACCCGACCTATGACTCGTTTGCTTGAAAAAGATGTGCCTTTTAAGTTTAATTCGGATTGTTTGAAGGCATTTGAATTGTTAAAAGATTGTTTGACTCACTCACCCATTATGGTTTCTCCTGATTGGTCTCAACCTTTTGAACTAATGTGTGATGTGAGTGATTTTGCAGTTGGAGCTGTTTTAGGACAACGAGAAGGTAATCATTTTCTTCCTATTTACTTTGCTAGCAAGACTATTAACAGTGCTCAACAGAATTATACCACTACTGAGAAAGAGTTGCTTGCGGTTGTGTATGCGTTTGATAAGTTTAGGTCATATTTGGTGCTTAGTAAGACCATTGTTTTTACCGATCATTCAGCCCTTAAGTACTTGTTTGCTAAACAAGATGCTAAACCTCGTCTCATACGTTGGGTCTTGCTTTTGCAAGAGTTCGATATTGAGATAAATGATAAGAAAGAGGCTGAAAATTTAGCGGCCGATCATTTGAGTAGGTTAGAGGATTGTTAGAGATTCAAAATAGTGCTTAGTTGTAATTTAGTTTATGAACATTTGTGTAACATTTATAAGATTGAGGGGAGCTTTTGTAAGTTTTCCATGTAATATATAAACCCCTCAATCCTTATTACTTGTAACTTTGGAGAAACACTTAAAAATTTTCCCTGATTGAATCAAATCACCTTATCTCACATACATATCTTTCTCTCTCAAGAACACACACTTACACACACTAATCACCATTGTTGAACACCTAACTTCCGCACCGTAACACGAACTTTTCTACATGTATCATTTGGTATCAGAGCAAAACAACAATCTGTTGAAGATCCAGATCAAATACTACACAGAATCGTGTTGATTTTGTTCAATTATTCAAATTTCGTGTTCAAAACTTTCGTCTCTGTGTTTCATCAATTCTACACCAATTTCCACTCAATTCTTCTGTTTCTGTTCACAATTCCATTCTAAATCACCTCAGAAAACATCCTGTTAAATTTCATAATCCAATTCAACATATTCATCAAATTCCAAAATTGTGGAAAAAAACGCCAAAAGTTTGGGTTTGAATTTGAGTTGATTTGAGCTATAAATTTGTTTCTAAGGTTATGCGCGATTAGATTCTGAGCATTTTCGCTTTTGAATCAAGTTCTAACTCTCACAAACAAGAGAGAAATTGGAATTTTAGTGATTTTGCACGACTATTTTGTCGTTTTGTGTTCCTGAGAAAAATACTTTAAATGATCTTAATTTAGATCGTTTTGATTCATTGTGTCTAAGACGATCTTCTCAAGATCGTCCTAGTTGTTGTGATTGGGAATCACACACTTCCTGGGTAACTGATCTCTTTGATATTGGTTTTGCTCAACTTTCCTAAATCCATAACCAAATTCTGTCCAAAATTCCAAAATTTTCGATACTTAGAATATTTTTACTCAAAGTGTTCTAAGATGATCTCTTTAAGACCGTCTTATTTTCTTGTCTAAGACGATCTCTTTCAAGACCGTCTTACCTTCCTGCCTTCCATACTTAGATTTTTTTTCAAGTCTTTTTCTAGGACGATCTCTTTCAAGATCTTCCTAGATTCCTTTCATCAAGACGTTTTGTCTTCCAAAATCCAAAACCAACAAATTCTAACTCCAATTCATTGGTCACCCATTTCAATGACAACATCCAACATTGATCCATTAATGTCAACAATCAGACCTCTAATTCTTCACAAAACTTCATTTGTTCAATGGCAAAATGAATTCATGGATTTTCTAGACACAAAATCAAATGGTGTCTTTATTAAACAATCAATTCTTGAAGGTCTAGTTCAATTCAAACATCCTCATGGAATGATCCTTACCAAAGACCAACTCACAGATGAACAACAAGCAAGAAGTCAAGCTGACAAGCAAGCCAAATCCTATCTCTATCAATCTCTTTCTGATGAGATTTTTTCTTCTATTAATCATGATTATACTGCGAAAGAGATATGGGATGAATTACCAAAGTTTGCTGCTTCTGAAGATGTCAACTGCTTGATGACTTCAACATCCAGTTCTTCACAAGCAAAACCAAGTGTGGTAGATTTCATTTCTAAAGATGATTTCTTGTCTGTCCAAACAACTGCTGATACTTTGACAAAGCAAAACCTTACTTTGAAAAATAATTTGAAATTGGCTAAACAAGAGTTTTATAAAATGAATGAAAATTTTTCTGAACTCTCAATAGCTCATGAAGCTCTCAAAGTGAATTATGATTCTTTGAAAGAAATGCATTTGTCAAGTAACCATTGAGACTTTAAAGCTTGAGAAAACCAATGAGTGGATAAGAGCAAATGCAAGACAAGCTGATGTTGAGTTTCTCACAAATAAAATGAAAGATTTTAAACCCAACTGTGAAAAACATGAACGACAAATTTCTGATCTAAACAATACTTGTTTTCTCAAAGGAGTTGAAATTGAAACTCTTAAAAAGCAAATTGAGGATTTGAAAGTAAATATCTTGTTTTACCAAGAGAAAATATATAAAATTGAACAAAATCCTCTTCTGGATTTCACTGCCTTTTACAACAAGTCAAAGATAGATAGATCAGAACTTCTTCTTGGGTTGGGATATGAGAATCCAGCACACTTGGCAAAAGCTCAAACAGAAGACCTTGGTCCTTTGTATGATGAAAACCTTCTGAGAATGATTTTGAGTCAGATGATGTTGAAAGACCAGAAACAAATCAAATTGGTATTGATTATGTTGCTCTAAATGATACATATAAGAAAACTCATAAAAGAACCATCTATGAGTTAGAAGAAATAGACAACATTTCAACTTCTGAAAGTGATTCTCAAAAGGATTGTTTAAAACCAGTTTCAACAAGAACTTATATTCCAACTACCATATTGGAAAAGGAAATTGAAGGTTTAAAACAAAAAATTGAGTCTCAACAAAAGGTCATTGAACATTTGAAAACTCAAGATCATACTCCAAAGGTAAGTAAGACCACCCCTGTTCAAAAGCTGCATGGTTTTAATTCTCCTGATTGCTCCACTCAGTCCAAAGAGTGTGAGATTTCTAACAAAGCTGTGCAGGGTGAAAGAATCTCTTCTCAAGAGATTCAAGATATGTCTTCTTCAATGTTCTCATCATTTCTCCAAATTGAAGAAAGAATTCAAGCTTTGAAAGCCAAGAATCATTCATCGGTGAAAAAGATACTTTCTTTTGATTCTCCTGTGATCACCCCAACTGACCAAAATAAAGTGAATCTAGAGCACAAGGTTGAGATTCCTAAAGATCTTAAGGCTAAAGCAAAAGCATTGATTGAAAAGATAACAAACAAAATTGTTTCCAAACCCAAAGTTCAACAAAAAGTTTCACCATTTTCTTTTCCAGATTTTTCTGTTAAAGAACTTGATAAGTTTTTGGAAACTGAACATGTTTTTGCACCTGAAGTAGAGAAAGAACTTGCAAAACTTTCACCAAAAAGGCCTAAAATTGAAACAAAGAAGGAATCTAAGTCTAAGATTGCTCCAACTTCATTTTATTCACCCAAAGGTCAGCATGCACCAGCTGTCAAAAGTAAGAAGCCCATTTCAAATACCTCAAAGAACAAGGTCAATTCTTCATCTGTATCTAGAACCACTGATCCTAAAGTTGAATCACAATCTAGTTCTTTACCTAAGATGTCAAAGTCTAGCAAAGATTTTCTAATCACAGATACATCTAATGGTAAAACCAGATATAGAGATCAGTATGGTTGGTTCACTGTTGGAAACCCAAAGAAACAGAACATCAAATCTTTAGAGAAAACCAACAATCAAAATGCTAAAACACAAGTGTCTGCTAAATCACCAGTTAGGAGAAGTTGGACAGCTAACCCATGGTCTGTAATAAATTCTAAATCTTCTACTGTGATTTCCAAACCATTGATTGTTGATTTTAAGGGGATTGTGATTAATTTTAAGAATAAACCTCTTGTTCGAAAACCCCATTTGTATACCTTGAATGTTTCCTCTAACCCAAAAGGACCCATTCAAAAGTAGGTACCTAAAAAGACTTAATTTCTGTTTTGTAGGTAATAAAGGTCTGTGTTTAGCATTTTAATCATGGATGCTTCTCAACACATGATCCTGGAATGAGTTTCTTTTCAAAAAAACAATATCGAATAAGTGCTCATTGCCAATGCACTTTTCTTGCCTCTGAATGTTCTGTACAAATCCTTCATCTCTTTCCTCTTCATTCATTATCTGTCAAACATTCATGATATGTTTATGTACAATGTGCTTAAATACCATGCAATGTTTGAGGGGGAGAAAAAGGATAATTCATGAATCTAGGGTAAGTTTGTGTATTTTCACTATTTGATAAGAAACTCATTATTAATTAGAAAAACAAATAAAAATTGAAAAATGAAAAAAACCATAAAAATTAGTTAGAGTTAGTTTGGTTAACTCTTTGTGTATTTGTTATGTTATGTGTGGTATTGTGTTTAAGTCTTTTAGCCCAAAATTTTCAAACCAAGCCCGATAACTTTTCAAACCGGGTCAAACTACACCCGATCAATTTCCTATACAAGTTGGAGGGAGAATCTAATGATTTTCTTTTATCCTCCATTTTCCTTTTTCCCGTAAAACTTCCACTCGATTACTTTCTCTCACTCACAAATCATTCAAAACCATTTTGAAGTAATAATAAGATCAAAACCAGGGTTGTGTATCATTTTTCAAGTAGATCATTTCATTCAATAGAATCATCGTCTGAAAGTTTCATCTTCAAGTAAGATTTCGAACCTTTTTAATAGATCTTATTTATTCAATTTGCTCGAAATTCTTGCAACTGGTGATGTTTCTGTGAATATAATATGATTTAGAAGCATGATTAGGCTATATGTATATGATTTTTACATATTAAAATGCTTGAAATTGTGTTTTTGAAAATTCAAAAATAACCCTCCCTGTTCCATTGTAGAAGATGACATAGAATGATCTAAATTCGTTCTAGGTTGTTTTTATTAGTTTTTTGTGTTTTGTGGTGGTGAAATGTGTTTGTAGTATATTTGCTGTTAATTAGAATCATTTTGTGGTATTTGTGTATGTGTTTTAACTGCTTGGAATTAAAACGATCTTGATAAGATCGTCTTGGTTCCAAAACGACTTGGAAATGAGACGATCTTGTCAAGACCGTCTTACTTCCTCTTACATGTTTTACTTGTTAAACCCCTGAGACCAAGACCAAGACGATCTTGTTAGGATCGTCTTAGGGTCTGATACGCTGTGTGGTTGTTGATTTGGTTGAAAATCAAATGAATGGGTAACTGATTTCTTTTGAAATTAGTTTTGCTCAAAACTAATTCTTTCAAATATAAGGGGAAACTATGCTCAATTTTTCCCAGAAATTGACATAATTTCAACTTATATTTCTAAGTGTTAGAAATTTTCCAAAATGAAGTGAAGTTTTTTTTTGCTCTTGTTTTCCAAAACGATCTCAACAAGATCGTCTTATCTTCCTTCACTTCAAAAGGGATTTTCAAAAAAGGTTTCCAAGACGATCTTATTAAGATCGTCCCATTTTTCCTTTTTCCATACTTAACCATTTTCCAAAGCATAAAAATGAGACGATCTCCTCAAGATCGTCCCATTTCTTCTTTCAAGACTTAAATCTTTTTCACCTCATAAACCTTTAGACGATCTTAACTAGATCGTCCCACTGATATTTCCATTCTTAACAATCTCTTCAAAATGTTAAGACGATCTCTACAAGATCGTCCTATTTTACATTTTCCATACTTAGAAAAATTTTTGAGTTTTTTAATCATTTTTTCCTTGAAACCCTAATTTTTTTTTAGAAACCCTAATTTTTTTTTCTGAACCCTAATTTGTCTTGTGTGATGTGACAAAGTGTTTTGTATAGTCATATAATTGCAAAATATGTGAAATACGAGGAATTGAACGCCTTTGTGTACTTCCTTGTTATTTTCATATAAATTATACTTATATGATTATATCTTATTTTCAAAGTTATATATATATTTCCATATTTGAAAGTATAAGGAATTGAACGCCTTTGTGTACTTCCTTACTATGATTATCTATGAAAATATATATCTAACTATTCTATGTTTATTTTCTCATATCAAATTATTTGTATAAAGCACACTGAGTTGATCGCCTTTGTGAACCTCTTTGAATTTTATATAAATAATTTGTATGAATCTTGTTATTTGCTTTTCAAACATTGATTTCTGTGTGTGTTAACATTTTATGTCATAAATCAGAAAATCAAAAAATATAAATGGATCACCAAGAAGAAATCCATCAAGATGAAGAGATTGCTCTAAATGAAATAATTGAAGAAATCCTTGTTGTCGGCAACTCATCTAATATGAGAAACAACAAAGCTCTCTTAGATCCATTCAATTCTCCGGGATTTCCCGTTGTCCCGCGAATTCTTCACAACCATCCTCTATCTTATGCTCTTAGTGTTGAAAGAGAGTTAGCTGAAGTATATTTGTTTCAAATGTGGAGAACCATCAGATTTGTTCAACCACAAGATCCTTCAAGTTCGAGAACAAAGCCAAAGCATAAATCTCCAGAACTTCGCCGACAAGGTTTCTTTCAGTATGAACTTACTTCTGGAGATAGAGTATATGAATTTGAGTTCAACCTAGATGATTTCAGAAGTCGTCTGAGATTTCCAGAAGCTGATTCTAATAGTCATAATAACTTTGATGAGTTTGAGTCAAATGATATCATGTTCGCTGCTTTGATATCACTTGGGTATGAAGGTTCTCTTACCAAGACCAAAGACTTCCAATTGAAGAATCTACCCAAGATTTAGTATTACGTTTACTCCATCCTAAGCAATTGCTTTACACCATACAACCGAGGGATGGACAACTTGACTCAACATATGCTGTACATTTTCTATGGAGTCGTCTTTGATCGACATTACGATGTTGCTCAACTTCTGTGGGACCAGCTTATAATAGTTGCCAATGGTAAGGTCTCCGCTCCCAAGAAGTATATACCTTTCATAAGGTTTTTGACAGTTATTGTACAAGGAGCAGTCTGAAAAGAGAAAAGCATCCCAAGACTTCTCAATGCAACAAAAGTACAGCTTCAACAATATAAGTATGTCAGAGATTCCGGCCTGGCAAACTACACTTATCTAATTCCATCACACTTGTTGGATTTAGTTTCTGAGAACCATGCTGATTATTAGGCTTATATAGACTGGATTAGAACAACTCTGGGACCGGAAAGCCTCCCGGTTCCTGCCCAAGTTGTATATAGGACACCAAGTGAGGGGTCTAAGAGAAAAAGAAAAAAGCGTGAGGGTGTATCCAGTTCTATTGAGCCAAAAAAAAGAAAATTGATGAAAAAGCAAAAGTTTGAGTTGAGTTAAGCAAGAAAGTACTTCAAAAGAAGAAAAAGGGGAGTTCGTTAAAGAAAAGAAAAGAAAAAGCTCCTGTTGAACCTTCTTCACATGCATCTTCTGAGGAGACAGTGTCAATTGTTGGGTCTCCGAAACCAATTAGATCTCCACCTCCGAAAACATCTTCTTTAAGATCTTCTTCTTCACCAAAAACACCGTCACCTCAACATTCATCAACTTCATCTTCATCACCATCAACACCAAAATCACCTCAAATGCCTATTCATCAATCCTCACCACTTCCTGAATTCAATTCTCCAATTCCACCAACCATGGAACCATCGCAATCTGAAACTATCATCTCACAAATTCCTTCATCTTCTTCACTTCCATTATCACCAACACCAACATATTTTCAAAATCGAAGAAAATCAATTCCTGTCAACATTCGGAAAAACCTTAAGAGATCAAGAATTGAAGATGCACATGACTTAAATGAAACTGACTCTGATGATGAAACTGCAAATAAATTTGCTAATGATGTAATGGATATACCGGAGAGACAAGGAGGAAATGAGGGAGGAGTTGAAAATACCCGAGAGGTTGAGAGGTCCGGGCTAGGAGAAAGGCAAAAAGAAAACGTTGGCCTCCGCTTAGTTCAAAACATTTATAATCGCCGGGTTCGACCTAGGTTAGAAGACGAGAGCTCCCAACTCTTGCAAAGTCAAACCTCCGCACGCCATTCGGAAGTCTCTCAACAGACTGACGTCTCATCATTGCACGAGCAAAATCCACGTACTCCATTCCATTCTCCTTCTGAGATTGTGAATGTTGAACAACAAGAGACACCTGCTCCTCTCTTGGACTTCATTTCTGCACTTTTGTCTAGAACCCAACTTAGGACACATATTGCACCTTTTGTGATCCCATACGCACATCTAGGTGATGTTGCCGGAACAAACATAGAGAGATCATCTATTGTGCCCTCTCGAGGATTGTTTGGAAGTCCTTCCATTGCTAACATCACGCCAGCTTTGAACGAAGGCACCTTAGTGGCTAGATCAGCTGTACGACAGTATGAGTTCCTTAGAGCTCAATCTGTTGTATCTGCTCTTCATGCCTTAGGCATAACGGCAAGTCTAAGTGACACTGGAGTTATTTACCTTTCTTTCCACAAGATTCAGGTTGCGAAGCCGAATCATCAACTGTTGATCATACTTTTGAACCAACAGGAAATCCTGAGATAGTAATGATGTCTTCAGGTCACTCGGTAGACTCACTTGAGGCTACTGAAGTGCTAGATTCTGTTCTTCCTCTTCCTGTTGAGGAGGGTCAAAGAAGTGAACTCCTCGTGGCTAGAAATGTTATAACTGGAAAGCTCCCAGCCACCGAATCAAGACCTTTACCGATATTGCGTACTGGAGGTGCTTTTGTAATTCGTACTCCAGTAGCATCTACATTTCCAACAACAACAACAACAACACCCCCATCAATTCAAAGTACTCCTCCAACAAGTCAACCAATAACTTCATCAACTCCACTCAATCAATCAAATCCTGATCCAAGTTCACCTCATCATTCTTCTTCAAGTTCTTTCTCTTCTGAATCATCTGCATCCACTGAATACTTAAGTGATTGTTCACCAAACCGTCTTGCCACCAGTGGTCTCCCAACCGACACTTTAATTGTTTCTCTCATGAATAGGTTGAGTTCTGAAGAACCAAATCTCACATCTCACAAAAGAACAATCTTTCATTCACTTCAAGCTTATATGTCACATCAAGAAACTGAAAAAGCCAAACAAGCTGAAGTAGAAGCACTGCAGAAAAGGGTTCGTGAGCTTGACCAACAATGCAGACTGGCCGATATCTCCAGGAGTCGGGATGATCAAGATCCTGATGATCAACCCGAGGGGGAGAATATTAGAGATATCGGAGAGGGTAATGAAACTCATGAACAAACTGGTCAAGAACAAAATATTCAAGATGTGATGCAAGAGCAATCTATTCAAGATCAAACAAATCAAGAACAAGCTCAAGCTTCCACAATTCATGTTGATGAATCAGACTCAGATGAACTTCCAATTGATGATCTACCACTTCCACCGCTTGTTCAAGATATTTCTCAGTATTACTCCACCACTTCTGATGAATCAAGTGATCATGATCCTTTTCAAACTGAAGAAAGTAAGTTTGAATCATCTGATTCAAGTAATCCTGATGATGCTCCAGTTCAATCTCAATCTCAACAAGAAATATATGGTAAAGACATCTTTGAAGAGATTGTCTATCACTTGAGAAATCCAGAAAATCTTGAAACCCCGAATGAGCTTGCACATGGTGTTTTACATCCAAGAATCCCAAGCAGAACAATATGGCAAATAAATGAAGGATACTTTGTGGAAAACTATGAGCAGATTCTGGATTTAAGTTCAAGACCTGATGAGATTGTGTGCAGAGCCAGATATCTTGAAGAAAGAGCTTTTCAGATCTTCTGCAATTCTGATGAAACATTGAATATGACCTTGAACCGGTTGAGAGCATTCTTTCTGTTTCATCGCAATGATCAAAGAGACAGATACATGGAGTTAATGAATGCTGTAAATGTGGTGAGACATAAATGGTGGTTTAAGCAATTTGATCTACCAATCATTCAAGTAAAACGGATGTTTGTTCCTGAGATAGCTCCTGGTATGAGGCTTGTTCGCTTTGAAGTTCGCAGAACTGATGGCTGCATTTATATGGTTCAAGAAGAATCATTTCAACACTTGAAGATCTCAGACATTCTATTTCTCTACAAGCAATATGCCTATCTGATAATCAAGAATCCTGATCAACTCATAGCATATGAAGCATTGAAGAGTCATTTACAAGCTGTGATCAGATTCTACGAGTTTAATGACTTTCAAATTGGTTTGGAGAGAAGGACTAGAAGAATCAATCTCACAAGACCAAATCAAAGGGCTGGAGGTTATGAGCTCGATTCGTATCAGATTGGAGATTCTATTGAAGAGTTGGATGGATTCGTCCTCATCAACCGTTTAAAGAGAAAAATCTTCATTCGTGCTTCAGATCTTCCCAAGTATTCAGATGGTACTTTGAATTACTGTCTATCCATTCTGAATGCATTAGATGAAGCTGCTGATGATGATGAAGATGTAAACATCAAGTTGCAGAGGAAGAACCATATCAAACGTATCCAAGATGTTATAGAGATACGTCAGAGAGTAAGAGATCTTATTGTTGAAAGAACTCCAAAGGCTCAAGAAGGTGTTAGACATACTGAGACTGGAACATGGGTTCTTTGGAATCCAAATCATAAGCATGGTCCACACAATATTCCTCCAATCAACTTCCAAGATAATATTAGATTGCCAGATGATCGTCCTGAGGGAGATAATTGGCACTTTATCCCAAAGAAGTATTGGAAAGACACTTGGAGTTCTTACAAGAAAAGAGCTTTCTGGGGATCTAAGATTGACAAGCCATCAACTTCAACTGCTGCACAAAGTTATCAAAAGAGAAAGAACAAGAAAAGAAGAGCAAGCAAGAGGAGAAGACAACAAAGGAAGAGATGATGATGGATGAACAAGATAACAACCAAGCACTAAGGGGGAGAATGTTAGAGATTCAAAATAGTGCTTAGTTGTAATTTAGTTTATGAACATTTGTGTAACATTTATAAGATTGAGGGGGAGCTTTTGTAAGTTTTCCATGTAATATATAAACCCCTCAATCCTTATTACTTGTAACTTTGGAGAAACACTTAAAATTTTTCCCTGATTGAATCAAATCACCTTCTCTCACATACATATCTTTCTCTCTCAAGAACACACACTTACACACACTAATCACCATTGTTGAACACCTAACTTCCGCACCGTAACACGAACTTTTCTACATTTATCAAGGATCCTCACCGTGAGGAACCAAAGGGGGATGATATTGATGATACGTTCCCAGATGAGTCTTTGATGAGTATTGTATCTAATGTTCCATGGTATACAGATTTTGCTAATTATCTTGTTGCAGGGGTACTTCCAAAAGGATGGACAAATCAACAACGGAAAAAGTTCTTCTCCGATGTTAAACATTACTTTTGGGAAGACCCATATTTGTTTCGTGTTTGTGCAGATGGAATGATTAGAAGATGTGTTTCCGGTGGCGAAACCTGGAAAATCTTGGATGAATGTCACCGAGGGCCAACCGGTGGTCATTATGGACCATCTATCACCGGTAAGAAAGTTTTTGATGCAGGATTTTATTGGCTAACAATCTTTAAGGAAGCTCAAACTTTGGTGGAGACTTGTGATGCATGTCAACGCCGAGGTAATATCACAAGGAGAGATGAGATGCCTCAAAATTATATCCAGGTTTGCAAAATTTTTGATATTTGGGGTATTGATTTCATGGGTCCATTTCCACCTTCAAATAAAAATGTATATATTTTGGTAGGGGTAGATTATGTTTCAAAATGGGCCGAAGCAAAGGCTTTGCCAACAAATGATGCTAGAGTTGTCATAAATTTTTTGAAACAATTGTTTAGTAGGTTTGGTTGTCCTATAGCCTTGATTAGTGATAGAGGAAGTCATTTTGCTAATTCACAACCTGATAAAGTACTTAAGAAATATGGGGTCGAACATAGGTTTTCTACTTCGTATCATCCTTAAACTAGTGGTCAAGTTGAGAATACAAATAGGGCTTTAAAAAGGATTTTGGAGAAAACCGTAGGGGATAACCCGAAAAATTGGTCTAGTAAGTTAGATGATGCTTTATGGGCATTTCGAACCGCTTATAAGACTCCAATTGGGACTACACCCTATAGGTTGTTGTATGGGAAAACTTGTCACTTGCCAATTGAGATAGAGCATAAGGCATATTGGGCTCTTAAAAATTGCAATACGGATTTGATGGAGGCGGGTGAGTTGAGGTTTTTACAATTGCATGAACTTGATGAATTTTGATTGCAAGCTTATGATAATTCTAGGCTTTATAAAGAGAAAACTAAAATGTGGCATAATCGTAAGCTTAGGATGAAAGATTTTAAGGTTGGTGATAAGGTGTTGTTGTTTCTTTCTAGATACAAGTTTAAACAACCTAAATTGACCTCTAGATGGATTGGACCGTTTGTTATTAAACATGTTTATCCTACGGGGTATGTGGAGTTGTATCGGTCGGATGGAACGTCATTTATAGTTAATGGTCAAAGGTTAAAAGTGTATCATGAAGAAGAGGATGTGATGGGAGTTGTAGTTGATGAACTCCCTTTCTTTGAGTTTAATGAATGATTGTAGGGATGAGTCTAGCTAATGACTCTTTAATAAATTAAGTGCTTCTCGGGAGGCAACCCGTGTGTTTTTTATTTTAGTTTATTTCATTTTTCGTTCTTTATATTGAAAAACCCAAAAACATTTGAAAAATCTAAAAAAAACCAAAAAGATTTTTGTTTTGTTAGTTTAGATATGTATATTTTCGTTTTTATAGCTTTTTGTTGAGATGTGCAGGTCCCGAAGTGTCCCGAAGTGTTACAGTAAGTCAAAACGAGCCAAGGTAAGTTTCTAGTGTCGTAAAAAGAGTTTGTGCACCGCATAGAATGGAACAATTGTCACAAAAAATTTTGAAAAAGCTTGTGTGGGCTGCATATATGCTTCATGCGCCACATATCGGGCTAAGTTTAGAAAAGGAATTTCTGAAAAAACATTCTGTGCGCCGCACAGACCTTGCGTGCGCCGCATGGGGTGGTTTGACTGAGAATTGACTGGGCTTTGACTTGGGTTTAAATGGATTGGATTTTATTTAGATAAGTGGGGCCCACAAAAATCTTAGTTGTTCTTTTGTTTGGGTCCTGGAACGGCTGAAGAACACACACAAACAAACATAAACAAAAATTTTAAGTGTTCTTTGTTTTCTCCCAAATAGAAACCGAAATTTTCCCATCTTTTCAAATTTTCTTTCTTGTTTCTCTTATTTAAGCATCATGGTTCGCACATCCAGGGTATGTTTCTCTCCCTCTATCTCTTTCTATTTGTTTCTTGCATTGTGGGGAGGAGATAGGTCCAAAAATTTTCAAGATTTTTCGAATTAATTTCAATTGAAACAAAATTACTTGATTCTTTGTTATGGGTTATGTTTTAAATGATGAATGCAATTGATTCTAACAAGTAATTTGTGTTTAATTTGAAATTTTCGGATCTAGGGTTCATAAGAAATTCGAAAAAGTTTGAGGATTTTGATTGTTATTAATTGGGGATGGTTTGAATATGGTTTAATTGATTGTATCAAGTTTCAATTTGGATTAATTGCATGATTTGGATTCGAATTTAGAACTAGGGTTCTTGAGTATGAATTAAGTTTGGGGGAAATTGATGTATGATGATGTTTAAGGTTTGGGTTTGTTTAATTTGTTATTAATTGTGAAAAACATCATTGAATTGGTTATATTGAGTCGAAATTGGTTTGAAAAGGTCAAGTTGACTTTTGTTGACCTGTCATGTTCTTGAAGATGATTGAATAGTGTTTGAATTTAGGTGGGAAGTGATTTAAGTGGATAAAAATGCAAGAAAAATAAAAAAAAATTCTGGAATATGATTATGTGTGCCGCATAGAGTGGCTGTGCGCCGCATATCGGGGCTTGTTTGCTACAGGAATTGTTTGGGTTAGGTTCTGTGCGCCACACATACTGTCTGTTTGCTGGTTTTTCGATCTTTCGTGATTGTTTTGGTTTGATTATGGTATGTTTGAAGTTCTACTGTGATTATATGAATATTTTGTGTGTTTTTGTAGAGAGGAAAGGCATTGGCTTCTTCATCAAGTGCCCTGGTTTTTGTTCCGGGAATTATTGAAGGAAACGATCATACAAACCCGGAGCCTAGCGATCCATTCACTTATAAGGATATGCCATTGGATTCTAGGGCAGAAAAACTTTCGGCTGATACTCATGTTTGGTTAACATTCCCGGGTTCGGACTGGCGAGAACGAATCCATTTTCTTAACAAATTTCAAGAGATTCGTTACCATGGGGTTATGCAACCCAAGATAGTTAGTTGGAGAGATTTTGAAACTTTGGAGATTGCTACTGAATTAAGAGGGATGATGCAGTGTAAGTATAGGAATTCCAATGGTCAAATTAAAACATATAGGATGTGGGAGGAAGCATTTGATTGTGATTATCCACCGGTTAGGGAGTGGTGCTTGGAGTTTTTGAGCATAATTCGGGTTGATACTAGATTGAATGGAAATGAGTTCTACACAAAGAAGATGATTCATTTTCGTGGGGGGATACAGAGGCATTGTTCTGTGCCAGAGTTTGCCTATTTGACAGGGATGTTAGGAGATAGATCTTTATCGGATATTGATGGCTATGACTTCCTACTTAATGGAGTTTTTGATAAGGGAGTTTCTAATTTTGATGATGATCGTGATGTTAACGCTTATTGGAGAGAGCTTGGAGGGTCGGGGGATGTTAAGTCATCTTCTAGTAGGCATACAGAGATTGAGGATCCTTTGATGCGTGTTGTGCATAAGTTGATCACACATTGTTTTCTGCAGAGGGGTGACCATGCTGATAAGGTCACACCTCAGGATGTTTGGTTGATGAGATTGTTTGAGGAGGGGGGAGATTCTAGATATGCTTGTGCTCCTTATGTTTTGGCTCGATACATGGCGACCCACCGAGATCCCGAACTTTTCTGCGGGAATTATATTTCTTTGATTTTTGGGCAGTAGAATGTGGATGGGTTGAGGCCTAGTAGGGGGCTTAATAGGATACCTTGTTTGTCATTTGGCTTGGATGATTTGAAACGGGCTGGTTTGGTTGTCACGGTTAATAACCGTGATACTTTTATTGGTAATATTGAGGGGGATCAAAGACCGGAACGGAGGAGACGTAGGGAGGATGGTACTAGTGAGCCTAGGTTCACGGGTGGTGCATCTTCTTCCTCATCTGCTTTTGACTTCTCTTCTTTGCAGGGTCATCTTTTTGGTATGCAGGGGTCGATAGATTTGATACTTGATCAGACTAACTCGATGACTGGTATCTTACATCGAGTAGTAGACCAGCAGGAACATTATCGTCCACTTTGGGAGAGACAGATGGAAGAACATCACAGACAGCAGAATGAGTCTCTTCCAGAGTCTGAGCGTACTGAGTTTGTTGGTTATACTCCTCCTGAGATTACGCCTCCCAGTGAGAGTGCTTTTGACTTCTTTTTCCCTCAGCAGGGATACCAGCAGGAGCAATATTGCTTCCAACCTCCCCCATTTGACCCTGCATCCCAGTCCTCGGGTTTTGGTTTGTACAAAGGTGCTCCCCATTATCAGGGGAATTACTTTAGCTATCATACACCGGTGGGAGACGAGGCTGGAGGGCGATCTACTATGGGTACGCCAAACATTCTTCCGTGTGGAGATTTCTTTTCTGAGGGTGATGGTCGTGGTGGAGGAGACGGTGTGGATTCTATTTTCCTTCCTCCTGAGTTTTGATGATGGTTGATGGTAGATGGCGGTACCAGTTTCCGTGGGCATTGAGTCATCATGTTATTGCTTGATTTGATATGTGGACTTGGTATTTGTTGGTTGTTTGTTTGATTTGGTTTGTAATCGCCTTTGTTGGTGCTAAGACTATTTCCTTTTTCGTACTTAGTCTAGTGGTTTGTATGGTGAACAATAAGTATGAGGGGGGGGGGGGGGTATGGTGATTTCTTTTAAACTAATGGCTAATGATTGATGATGATGTTTTGGTTTTCTTTTGGTTGTGTTTTATGCTTTTGGAGAGGAGCAATTCATGTGCATATGTTGGCAGTAAGTTCAGCGCCCATTCATTTTTGATGGTTCTATCGAGCATACAAACACTTACCTACATCCGGCAAGTTTTCGAGATCTTTTTCTTTTTTTTTTATTTTTGCTTTTACCTATTTCCCGTTAGATTGATTTTAGTTCATTATACAATAAGGGCATTGTACAACTCAAGTATGGGGAGGGGGTAGGTAAATAGGAAAAAGCCGGGTGAAGTTGAGACCTTTTGATAATTTTTGAGTAAATTTTTAACTTTTGATTGCTTGTCCTATAGTTTAATTACTTTGTCATTTAAGATTTAATCATACTAGTAAGTAATTGAGCTATATTCCCTTTGGTAAAACTATTTTTAAATTGTGAAATGTGTTTTAAATGAGTCGTTAAGGTAAATCCATTCGGGATTGATTACATGACTAGCACACTCTACCATAAAACACCCAAATATGTGAGATCTTGATTCATTTATAGATTTGATAGGTGTTACGGTTTTGGTTTAGTTGCCTTGTAAATTTGTCCCTCTCATAGGCTTTTGGATTTATCCGGAAGTAAGAGTCTCTTTTAGAGCTTTGAACTATGACGTGCAAGTTTGAGGTTAATTTATTCCATTTCCGTCTATTTCTTTCCTTGATATGAGTGTGCCGGTGATTGCGTTGATTCTAGAACTTGTCTTAGTTGATCGTCTCGTAGTTTGCTAGATGATAAAGAAGTAAATTTAGGATTTAAACCCGTTTTCTTTGTTTATTCACCCTTTGTTTATGTTTATCATTGTTAAACCATGTTTGTATGCATGTGTTTTAAGTAGCTAATCATATTGGTTAGTGAATTTCTCTTGTTTAACCTTTGTTTGCACTCATTTTTAGTGCAAGATACACTTAGAAAACTTGTTGAGCCTCATTTTTTCGTTTGTTTAAAAACACCCAAATAGTTAAGTTTTCCTCACCATACCGATAGTTGAAATCCTTGGTTGATTATTAGTTGCCTAAACTAGTTGGATGATTTGGGTTTATCGTGATTGTGTCGGGTTGGTAGAATTCCTTTTGATGGGGTGGATCGATTCGTCATAATTATGGAAAAGTCTAGATTGTTCTAATTAGTATTAGTTATGATTTGTCAACAAATTTCAAAGTTATAAAAGGGGGTACCAATTAGACAGGGTAAAAGTAGTTCATTGAAAAGAAAAGAGAATAAAAAGAATGAAAAACAGAAAAATGAAAAAAATGAAAAGAAGAAAAAAAAATTTGGACTGTCATTTGGTATTTCCCTCAAATTTGGCAAATCAATGTAGAGTTGGTACATAAGTTTAAACCAACTAAAAGGTTCTTAGATTGATTATACTTTTCATTTGAAGATGGTATGTGCGGGAAAATTGATATGGGTAAGATTCGGTGGTTTGAAGTTGTTTGAAGGGAATACACCACAATGGTGGCGGTTTTTATCGTTCTATTGGAGAGTAGAGTCGGGAGAATGTTTTTTGGGTTTTGGATAGATGGCAACTAGTGATATGGGTTGTGTTAGACTAGACTATATGTAAAACTTTGTTAATTGTTGTGTTATTTCCTTTTAACACCAATTATATCCCAAAATTCCATATACATTGTTAATGACCCTTGTAAGCCTCCAGAAATGTACATTACAGCCGTGTTTATTACCTCTTTTGATAGACGTTATATGGTGCTAGCGCCATGGCGACATAGGGACGATTCTATTATAAGCCTATGGTTAAAATATATGCATCACGACTTGGCTTTGAGTGATTGGAACAATATTTCAACCCAATAGTTTGTTAGTTGGAGAAAAGTAGTTGAGATGTTCTTCTTTCATTTGATTAAAGTGCTTAGTCGTATTTTCGAGGCTTGTGGATCATTCGAGTATTGTCAAACATTTCGATTTTTCATATAAAGATTAAAAATGCTTAACTATTTTTATGGTTTTGCTTCTTTTTGATTAATGTCATGTTTTGCAATTGAAGAACCAGGGGAATGAATGTTTTGAAATCTGGATTTGCTTGAGGACAAGCAAAGCTTAAGTATGGGGGGATTTCATATGTCCATTTATATGTATATTCCCATATCGTTTATAAGTCGTTTTAAGCTTAATAATGTGCAAATTGTATGTATATTCGATGCTTTGATGGTATTGTTAGTGATTGCAGGCTTAGAACAGGTACATTGGTTAGAAATGGCATTTGGAAGGTTAAAAGATGCATTAGGATGATTCTTGGACGAGTACGAGTGAAGACGAGTTGAAAAATACAAGTTTCGTGAATTCTGGAGCTTTATGCGGCGCACAAGAAGAAGGAATTTTGATCAGGGAATTTGGCAAAAGTTCCTATGCGGCGCACAGGAGGGGCATGTGGCGCATATCGGGCGCCCAAAAATAAGGAAATTTAGGTTTGTGCGGCGCACAGACCATTTGTGCGGCGCATAAACTAGGTCGGCTGAAGGGTTTTTGATTTTTCACTATAAATACAAGACCAAAACCCTCCCATTCGATATACAATCACCTCCAGTAAATTTTAGGGTTCTTTGGGGCAATACTCAACAGCTTTTTCGTCCATCAAGGTCTAGGGGTTGTTCGTGAGTTTCAAGGCATTCGGTTATCGATTTTCTTAGCTTCTACTTGTTTTCTACACATTGGTACAATATGTTCTGTTATACTTTTACTCTTTGTGCTATGTTTATGATTATGAGTAGCTAATAATTCGTCATCCATTGAGATGAAGTGATACATTGACTATGGTTGCATATTTTTAATCCAAGTTGATTTTATTAACGTTATGTCGTAATCTTAATGAATAGTTTTCTTGTTCTATATTATTGTGCTTGTTGGTGATTCTTACATGCTTTGTCGATTGTGTCGAAAGTATATAAGTTTGATTTCAATTATTTGTCTATGAGTAATTGGTGCTAGTTCATGGAGTGATAGTAAACGGCATAGTAATTATAGGAAACGATTTGTTAATTGGAGTTAATAGTTGATGGTGTCACATTGATTTCAAGTAGACATGATTGTTAATACTTAACCAAAACAAATTAATTAATTGGGGTAAATCTTATTAAACGTTGGTGGTGCCAATTTTCTAGGATTGAACTAGTTAGTTAATGGGTTTATATAGAGTTATAAGCTTGTCGGCCACCAAGTGAGTTTCTTTGTTCGAGTCTAGGTTATCTTGTCAACATATTTGGATTGGGTCTTAATTTAAATGCAACCGGAATTAGTGTATCACGGAGTCGAAAGTGGATGATCTTCTCATCCTATTTGATATAAGACGATTTTCTTTTCGATAAATTCTTAGGAATTTTTAACTCTTTCAATCAACTAACTTTTTAATATAAAAATCAAGATGACGTGATGTCTTTAAAAAATCAAAATCTTTTTAGCTACTTAAAACTCGCTAGCTCTTTGTAGTCTCCATGGAACGAACCTTTACTTGCTTTAATCTATATTGCATACGGATGAGTCCACTACCTGATTGTGTGTGGTATTCGATTCGGAGTATGTTTAAGGATTTTAATTTAACTAGATTTTCACACATCATCCACCGAGCAAATCGATACTCATCCAAAAACCCCAACAATTTGAATCTTTTTTTTTTTTCCGAATACGGTTGTTGTCGACAAAACCAAAACAATAAAACTAAAAGCAAACTTCAAAACAATTGTTTGTTTATCCTTCCACGTCAACCGACAACCAAAGTTCTTTTTTTTTTTTCTAATTTGTTATAAGTACAATAACTTACTCCATCATGGCAGAATCCTCCAATTCTACATTTCTCAAATTAAAAGCAGCCTCACACTTTCCTATCAAATTAACGACAACCAATTCTCCTGTCTGGTGAAAACAAATTGTTTTCACAATTATACGTCTTGATTTATACAAGTTTCTTGATGGAACTCACCCTCCTCCACCTCAGTTTCTTACCACCCCATCTGTTCCTCCTGACAAAGATAAAGCAGCCGATCCACCTACCACCACTCCAAATCCTGAATATACTCTTTGGTTTCGTCAAGACCAGATGCTCCTTAGTGCTCTGCTTGGGAGTTGTGATGATAAAATTCGGCCCATTGTCTCTTCCGCTAATACATCCCACCAAGCATGGACCAGATTATCGGCGAGCTATGCTAGTTCCTATCGCTCGCGAATTATCTCTCTCAAAACAAAGTTGTCAAATAACCCTCGGGGTACTCGTAACATCACCGATTATCTCCTTAACATGAGATCGATAGCTGATGATCTCACATTAGCTCAAAGTCCGGTTCAAGATGAAGACCTTCTGGTACATGTCCTAAACGAACTTGGTGATGACTATAAAGCTACCACCGCTGCTCTTAAGGCTAGGGAAACCACTATTACGTTTCCTGAGTTATTTGATGTTCTTCTTGAAGTCGAACGCTCACTCCAACCATCTGAACCCGCAACTATCCCTCACCTTACCACGGTAAACTACACCACCAAGAGAACCAACAATAATTCCCAAGATAATAACTCCAACCGTAACTTTAGCAACTCCACCAACAAGCGCAACAATGGTTAGCCATATAATCGTCAGCCACGTCCATTCAACAACTATCAGAATCGCCAACAGCAAACTGGCAACTTATATTGTAACTATTGTCGTTTTGCAGGTAATGATACAAAAGAATGCAGAACTTTGGCTCGTTTTCTTCGGGACAACCAGATCATGATTGCAAATTCGATGGCCAACAACACAATGCATCAACGTCAGCAACCCATCAACCCATAGATTATGGACTCTGCAACATCAAATCACTTTTCTGGGGATAACTTGAGTCTTCATCAACTCAGTGACTATGGCGGCCCGGACGAAATCATCCTTGGTAATGGTACAGCTCTCAAAATCACTCATTCTAGCACTACTGTTTTATCCAACTCCTTGAGACCTCTTACTCTTGAATATGTCTCGTGTTCTCCTTCTTTGAAATGTAATCTTATTTCCGTTGCTAAACTTTGTCGTACTAACTTTGTCTCTGTTGAATTCTTTCCGTTTCACTTTGTTGTTAAGGATCCTCGCACGGGGGCGCCTTTAATGCAAGGACTCAACCACAATGATATTTACACCATTCCTCGATCCCAACCTGTTCAAGTCAATGCAACCACTACCACATCTCCTCTAGAGCTTCATCATAAATTAGGACATCCATGTGTTTTTGTTTTAAATTCTATTATTCGCAAGTTAGGACTTAAAGTTCATGTTAACAGTTCTACTTTTCATTGTACTTCTCACTACAACAAAAAGGGCTTTTTAGAACCTTTTTTTAGGACGCTATTAAAAGGGTGTCCTAAAAAACTATGTAGGACCAAATAGTGTTTGAGGTTATATCATAAAATAAGCAATGAAACGGGGGTAATATAATTATTTTTTCCGCACTGAACGATTTATGTTTTAATTATTTTCGTAAGGATATCATGAAGTATAATATAGAGATAAAAAAAATAAAAGTGACTATTGAAGGACCAAGATAATAAATTCAATTAGTTTTATTGAAAAAGGGATGGAGGGTGGAAAAAAAAGGGAAATGGGGTAGTCGGTAGATTTTGTTATTCATAATACGTAGTAAAATGTTGTATAAAAATATAATCAATTATTAAAAAAAAATTTTCACCACCATATAAAATATTGTGTTCTTTTTTATTTATGAGATCGGAAAAAAAAATTATTTGCTGACACATTGATGTTGGTGTCCAATTGGTAAGTTGTTTGACGTCGGGAGTATTCATTTAAGTTCGAGTCTTATTTTTAATATTTATGAAATATATTAATATGGGATTTTTCTAAAGTGTTGAGAATTATCCCAAACATATGTATAATTTAAAATATTACTCGCAATATAATAAAATGCAGTTTCAAAAAAATCAAATAAAAATTGTTCACTAAAAAATTGCACCCACAATAGAAAAATGAAAATGCCCCCGAAAATTTTAAACTACCCCGCCATATGAAGCCCCCAACATTTTAAAATTCAGAATCACTTCATTTTCTAAGATCCAAATCCAAAGTTTTAGATTTAACTCTTTTTCACATTTCACCGGCTTGCTCTCACTTCTCAAAATCAAAATTACTTTTCATTATTTCAACCTTTTGTTCATGGATTTAAATACATATATCTTAAGAGTGTATTATATTAATAGGGATAATGCATCGTCTCGCTAGAAATAGGCATCTTGCTCGGTTTATAAACGACACCATTGTGTTGGGGATCGATGATACGAAAATGCTTTCAACTATTTGTTTTGCTGGAGGCGACGGTTTCGAATTTCTTACCTTTTAGTGTACGTATTTCTGTATTTAAGGATTGTAATTTTGTGTATCTATCTATATGTATATATCAGTTACTTATATTTAACATTTTGAATTTTATAAGGAAGGGCCGTTGGCGATTTCACATTATTTGAAGGATTCGTATATGTGTTGAAGTTATTGGTGAAATTCTAAAATGTTGAAGCCAACTAATTTGCGATTTTCGAATTATGCTTTGATAAATATCTCGACATTATTTAGTAGGTTCAATAAATATATGAAATTGTATAAATTTGCATATCAAGTTCAAAATTTTGAGTAGTTCTTGCCATCCTACACACATACACACACACATTACTTTGCAGTATCTTAATTGGTTTAGTCTTTGTACTTGTGGTTCAATCTCTTGTGGCAAATCTTGGAGTCTATATTGAGATATAAAACATAGTTTCTTAAAGTTAGTGTTTTTTATCTAAAGTTTTTTTAAGGAAGCATATATCAAGTTTGTTCAAGCTGAGACTGCAGTTACCAGTCATTAATATTCAAGAAGGCATGATTTCTGAACATATTTGTGTATGAAACTTATGTGGTAATGGAATATCTTTACCTTTTTTACCCACTTTCCTTTGATGTTCGCAGTGATTGGAACAATTTTTGTACTGATGGAATAGAATCTTATTCAGGATTTCGGTTTGGGTTGGAATCCTCTAGCTGCTTTAAGTACTATCTTTCTTCTTGGTCTCCAAAATTATGGAGAAAGTCTTTTAGAGTTTATGAATATAAAGAATAGTAGTAATAGTACTATGACTATGCATATTATGTACCAATCGAGGCTTAACTTTTGATCATATGCAAGTCAGAAAGCTGGAAATATTGATAGCCCTTCTATATTTTGTGATGGCTGGTTGTTTCTTTCGAGAGATGAGTTGTGTCAACTATCAAGCCACCATGTTGAGCAATTCCTAAAACAAATATAACTTCTCTTTTATATTTTTGATATTGTAAAATCTACTATAGTTTTTTTTAGTATTGATTTAAACCTTTTTGACAGGTGTAATCTTTTTCTCCATATGCTCTTGTTCTTTCATCGAAGGTACTAAATTCAGTTTGTGGCATCAACATGAGTCCTATCAAAGGTAATGTGTAGCAAATAACAATATATTTAAGTATTTTATAAACTCATCACTCATGTAGATTGAAATTTAGTTCATATGAAAGTCTTCATTTCCAATAACCTAATGGATCATACTTTGGATTACAGGATGCCTGTTGGTACATTCTGATAAAGAGTAGGCTTGCACTCCCTTTGTAACATTGATGATCAACGTCTCCATGATCGTTGTTTCTGGCACAGTTTGTGCAACCAAAAACCTACATAGTGACGATTCTAATTGTTAAAGTAATCTTACCCAAAACTTACCCTTATTTCTTCCTTTTATCAGTATTATAAATGTTAATTTTTATATTTTTTTTATAACAGTTTTGAGAATAGACTTATGACCCTGCATTTTACTTTGCAGAATGTTTTGGGGTAGTCGAGCTCTACTTTGTATGTGAGTTTGGTGCTAGCTCATGACCCTGCATTTTACTTTGTCGAAGGTTTGTGACGAGTGAGAAGAATGCTATATGATCAGAGACTATATTCTTCTCGTTTCTTTCATTGCTTTTAGTTATGTTAAATTTTAAAAGATGTTGGATGATAATGTATTAGTTATTATGTATAGTGATATGGAAATGACTTTTTGTCAATGATAATAAAATTTTTATTTTTTCTATTAGTTACATCTACTGAGTTGATGGTATCTTATTTGTCTTTTTGAATATGTATGAGGACCAATGTCCAATAATGGGATGTCGACAACCGGCCTAAAAATAACTACGGTCATATGCTTTACAGATGAATAAAACGTCCTATCATATGGCATGTTAGGACTCTTATATATTAGGACCCTTTTTATGGTACTAATAAATAGATGATTAGATGCTTCAAGTATTCACTAATAGGACGCTAATATGTGTCATATATTGTAGCCTCTTAAAATCTTATAAAGTGTCCTATTATGTGGTTTATTAGGACGCTCGAACTTTATAGGACCCCCTTAGAATAGACCTTTTAATAGTGGTCCTATCATCTCAAGTATCCTATAAAGTAACATTATAGGACACTTTTGGGCATCCTATTAAGCTAATTTTGTTGTAGTGTCTTGCTCATTAAATAAAGGTCATAAACTTTCGTTTAATAATACTTCGTTTCATACCACAACACCTTTACAACTTGTGTATACTGATGTGTGGGGGCCAACTACAAAATCCATTGATGGCTTCTCCTATTATGTTATCTTTTTTGACTATCATACCAAATTTGTATGGCTCTACCCCCTCAAGTGTAAGTCTGATGTGTTGATTCTTTTCCCACAATTCAAAGCTTTAGTGGAAAAATATTTCCAACATCGTCTTGTCTTAATATTTTTTGACAATAGAGGAGAATACATTGCCCTTACACCCTTACTTCAATCTCTTGGCATATCTCACTTTACCACCCCACCTTATACACCCGAACAAAATGGCACAGCTAAACGCTGTCACCGTCATGTGGTTGAGACGGGTCTTGCTCTCTTGCACTATTCCGGCCTCCCAACTCATTTTTGGCCACATGCTTTTCATACAGCTGTGTATCTAATCAATCGTTTACCCACCCCTGTTCTTCGTTCTGACACTCCGTTTCATGCTCTTTATGGAACTACTCCATCGTACACCAAACTCAAACCCTTTGGGTGTGAGTGTTACCCTTGGCTCAAACTTTATACTCCAACTCTAAATCGGCATACAAATGCCTTGATCCCACCACAAACCGTCTCTATCACTCTCGTCATGTTGAGTTTATTGAACACAAGTTTCCTTTTCATCACCTAACCAATAATAGTCTTCCAACATCTTTACCTTTAGTCTCAAACTCACAACACTCATCCAAATCTTCGAGTCCAACACCTACCCCTATCATTCATATACCTACACCTACTCCTGCCTCGTATACTCTAGTGAACCCAAATCCATCTTCTACCCAAATTTCATCTTCTCCCCCACCTACTCCTGCCCCATTTCCATCTTCTGCAACTGCACCATCAATACCAGTTGACAATGCTCCCGACCTTGTTCCTCCCACCGACACCGGTTCAACATCTACAACATCTACCAGTACTGAACCCGTTCCAACTTCTCGTACCCGCAAACCAAATACTCGCTATTTTAATCAATCTTTCGTCAACTCTACCACCACTCATTTACTCCCACCTTCACTTGAGCCACGGACAGTCACACAAGTTGTTCGAGATCCTTTGTGTCGCTAAGCCATGGATGCTGAGTACAACGCTCTTATTGCTAATGGCACATGGGAACTTACTTCAACTTCTTCTCATGAACCTATTGGTTGCAAGTAGATTTTTCGAATTAAGCGCAAACCCGATGGATCTGTTGATAAATATAAGGGTCTTTTGGTTGCAAAACGTTTTCACCAACAATATGAGAAAGATTATTTTGATACATTTAGCCCGATTACTAAACCGACTACCATTCGCCTTGTATAATCTATTGCGCTTTCTAAGAACTGGTCTCTTAAACAGCTTGATGTCAATAATGCCTTCTTGCGTAGTACCCTTCATGAACAGGTATACATGCAACAACAACCGGGTTATGTTAATGAGCAATTTCCTACTCATGTTTGTCGTCTCCATAAATCCATATATGGGTTAAAACAAGCACCACGAGCTTGGTATCTTGAAATGACTTCCCCTCTTTACTGAGTTTTGGTTTCATCAAATCTCGTTCAATTCTAATGCATCACTTTTCATATACAATCGTGATTCCAAACTCATCTACTTTCTAGTTTATCTCGATGACATACTTGTTACTGGAAATGACTCTTCTTTCGTTGAACATTTTGTCCGATCCATGCCCTTGCTGCTCACTTTTCTGTCAAAGATCTTGGTATGCTTTACCACTTTCTTGGCATTGAAGTCATTCCGACATCATCTGGATTGTTTCTGTCTCAACATCATCACATCGCTGATCTTTTACGCGATGTTCACATGGATGGTGCTAAGGAAGTCATTATCCCGCTTGGGTCCTCGAAAGTGTTATCACCATCTGATGGTTCTCATACAGCTGATGTCACTTCATATCGCAAGATCGTTGATTCACTCCAATATCTTGCTTTTACTCGTTCGGACATCTCATTTGCCATCAATCGTTTGTCTCAGTTTATGCATTCACCTTCTCAAAGCCATCTTCAATCTCTAAAAAGAGTTCTACGCTACCTCAAAGGTACCATTTATCATGGATTATTTCTTAGTTGCAGTTCGTCTCCGTCACTTTCTGCTTTTGCTGACTCGCATTGGGGTGGCACAATGAAGGGGGTGAGGGGGGGGGGGGCGTTCCACCTACGCTTACCTGGTTTATTTGGGCTCCAATATTATCTCTTGGCGGTCTTCTCTCCAGAAGTCATGCAGCCGCTGAAGTTACTTGGATTCAACAATTACTTACAGAACTTGATATCCCGATTTCCTCTACCCCACGGCTCTTTTGTGACAATACTAGTGCTACTTACTTATGTGCTAATCCAATCTACCACTCCTGAATGAAACATATAGCACTTGATTATCATTTTGTACGTGAGCAAGTTACTGCAGGTAAATTGAAGGTTCTTCACATTCATTCTGTCGATCAACCGGCTGATGCATTGACCAAACCTCTTTCTAGAGGTCCATTTATCAAGTTTAGATCCAAGCTGGGCGTTACTGATGGATCCTCCATCTTGCGGGGACGTATTAAGGAAGTTACCTAAGTTATATATGTATTTTATATTCTATTTATTTAATAGATGATAGAGATCTTTAGTTTTAGAGAACAAGTTGTAATTGACTATTTAAAGCACTCAATGAAGCAATAGTATGCAAGCAATTCATTCATCAATACATGGGAAATATATTGAGATAGCCAAGAAAGATTTTGAAAACTGTCATAAAGAATGTAAAGATTTACATGGCATATAGCATTGTCATAGTTTTTGGCTAAACTAAAGAATGTCGACATGTCACTTTGTAAATGTGTATTATATTCTATTCTATAATTTCCTATACATATATTTATATAAAATGAAAGTAAATGAATGGAATTTTTATGAGTAATGCTTCTGAGAATCCAATGCTTTAAGTGGATATTCCATCGTAAAAAGCACACCATTGTAATGCATCATCATGATGAAGTATCGAAAGTAACATGTTATGTCACCATCTATTGTTTAAAATCATTTTCGGCTGACAGAAAGTTCTATGCCTTTAAGAATTACAATTTTAAATTAAAATTTAAAGTCAAAAAGTCCAACATCACTCAATTTTAAACCATTTTTTCTACATTTTTGATAGAAAAACAATTATAATAATGGGTTGACTAAGATTAACAACAGTCGATTCCCAGACAGTGAGACAGCAATATGACTTCAATCAATCAAACACAGTTCAATTTTTCTACAGCAAATCTTTGTATTTTTGAAGAACCTTTTTTTTTTTAGGATTATATATAAACTATTATTATTTATATTTATTGTTATTTATGTTACACATAAATTATGTCAGAGTCGTGTGTTTAGTAATAATTGTTAAAATAATGCTTTGACTTATGATCATATTAACTGTACGCAGAGGCGGTACCAGAAAAAAATTCCAAAGGAGACAAACTTAGAAAACTTATGAATAATAAATCTAAAAGGGGGCAAAATGTTAAAAACCTATAGAAATTTTTTTAAATTTTATGAAAAAATTAAAAATACATGACAAAATTTAAATTTGGAGGGGGGCATTAGACCCCCTTCCCCCCTTTAATACCGCCCCTGACTGTACGTGTTAGATCCAATTAATTAGTTAATGTAATTTCTTTTAACGTACGACTATTAATCCAAGTTAAATGTGTTAGATCCAAGTTAATGTAATTTGCATTTCTGTACGTGGAGACGGATTATTGACGTCGGTGGAGGAATAATGTAAAGAAGATGAGGAAAAGCAGAAAAAAATTTTATGATAAATGAGAGTAATGTAATTTGTTCAATTTCTCGTTTCAATATTTAGAAATCAACATAATGAATGTTGATTAATTCAGCACTCAGTCCTTAACCATTCCATCCGAATGGAAACACATCTTTAAAATTACCTTTACTCTTTTTTTTTTTTTTTTTCCCTCCATTCTTCAACTAAATACTTATATTTCTAGTTTTTACCACTAAACTATCTGAATATTAATATCTCAGAGATCCTCCATCAATTACTTAGCTAAAGTTAGAGTGGCAAATTACCTCTATTAAACATTTTACATTTATGCTAAAAATTCCAACATTGAATTGAACTTTCTCAATGAAAAGCAAGAGCATGTACCCAAAGTTTCCTATTCTTCAAACAAGTAGAATATTCCAGGTTTCACGGATCACAATATATATATATTACCTAATCATTAATACTCGTAGAATAACATTAACAAGAAAATAATTAACAAGGATCATACATGTGATTCATACAACATTAATAGAACGTACGTAGATATGCATATATGTTTACATATACATATGTGACATATATGTACGTACGTACATATATACCTTGAGCATTTATTTCTTGAGAATTGATTAGAGATACGTACAATTATAAAATCATTTGCCTGTAACTGCTGATTGCAAATATAATGGTTGTTTTGGTTCATATTCATCTATTTCTGTAATGATCATGAGTTATTGGAACGTAAAATGGATTCAATATATTCTCAAGCATAACTGATAATTAATATTTGGATAAAAAAAAAAAAAAAACATATACAAGCCAATATTATCAGTGAACATCATTGATCGATCATTGGTTGTGGGTATAAGTCATGAACAATAGTCTTGATATGGATCTAGATCGACTACTAAAGTCGATTTAGAAAGTTTTCTTAATTAGTTTGAAATTAAAAATACTCATTTCATCATATAATTAACAACACAGAATGAAGATTGCTAATATAACTATCATATGGACGTACTAGCTTGTGGGATTTCTATAAGTTCAATCTCAATCTTGGTCTGCTTAGATTTGTGAAATTTGAATCGAAGACTGCCGGTAGACACAGCCGAAACCCTTAATTACTTTATAACTCATACAAATAATATGAAAACTAAAAGTGGGATACATACAATTATTTTGATTAACATCTAACCTGCATACATATGATAGATATATCATATATGTTGATCGACGTACTTGTAACCCGGCAAAACAAATAAAGTACCACGATTGATCATATACGAGGATATGATATAGTAAGTAAGTAAGTAAGCCCCGATGCCTGATGAACGTACTCGATCTATCCACCATTCACTAGTTTTGAGAAATAAAAAACACATGAGGAGATATTTAAGGATCTCACATAAAGAAACCTACAGAGCTAATTTAGCATGCTGGCCACCTCCCTGCCAGCTAGCTAGCTAGCAATCGTCGATTACCACAATTGACACATACATATGTGGAGAGGTGGACAGAATGCCAAATTAACTCTGTATGTCTGCTCATGAGAAACCCTCCCTCATTTGTACGCGCGTGTCTAAGAATCGAATGAGAGAAATGGGAGGTATGGAAAGGAATTAAGGAGAAGGGGCTACCTAATTTTACTTAAGGAATTGAAAGAAAGAAAGGGAAGGAAAGGTTGGGTAGCTAATATTAATTTAGCCTAATTCTCTTTTCTATCTTTTCTTTCCATAATTGGGAAGTTCGGAAAAAGAATTGAATGAACGACCATTCTTCTCATCTTCTCTCACTTTCTCCCTACTTCTCTTCCTTTCGAAATAAAAAATAAAAAAAATGGGAACACAGCAGATAGAGTTTGATGGTTGATAAAGAGGGTGATGTAATAGGGTTATAACATTGAGACAATTTTATACAAGTAAAAGCCCATATGGGCAATGAATGGTCTGTAAATACCTATAGATAACTTTGGAAAATTAGTACCATAAACTCATTGTTAGATGCCAATTTAATTTTTTAACATTAAAAAGAAGATTAATTATATGTAAAAAGAAAATTACCCATAAAAGATGGCATTCTTTTAAAACCTAACTTGGATGAAAAATTCATCTTTACACGCTATTTTTATAATATAATTTGTTCACAAATAAAGTTTTTATTTTTTTTGTTTAATGAATTAAGAAATTTAAACGTTTGAGGTTTTAACATAGTTTGAATGTAAAACAACACCATCTTTAATTATTTTTTCCATAACATAAATATGTAATTCTGCTAAACTGTGTGTTATATATACTTTTTTTCGTCTCATGTTAAATGTCCAATTTTGATTTGTCAAGTTATTCTTTCTTGCAACTTTGATCATAAATATATTTGTTTGTGATATATAATAATTGATGAAAATTATATTAATGAAAAGTATATTTAAACTCAACCCATCTATATATATTTTATATGAACTGTTATATAATACAAGAAAAATTATGATTAAAGTTGAAAGTAGAAAACTTGCCAAGTCAAAATTAGATATTTAATATAAAATGAAATAAGTAGGATATAATTATGAATCATTTGAAACAAAACGACGAAGCTAGTAGCTGTTTTTTAACAACAGATATAGCTATTGAAACTAACAAAAAAAAAAAAAAATTATGGCATCATATTACAAGTATATCTTATTAACCTTAAATTTAGCATAATTTTTACATATAAATAACTTTAAATAAAAAAAAAGTGGGTCGTACTAGCAAACACCATGCACGCTCATGCACCTTTCCCATGAAATGCCACTACTTTGCTTTTTCTTCCCCTCTCCACCATCATCATCGACAATATGTCAATATACCCCAGTTAACAATTGACTTTTGTTCTATTTGCTTCTGTTTAATTTGTTTTTAACTAAGAATCATTTTGTTAATTTTTACTTACGTTAAATATATATTCTAACTAGATTATTCTCCCACGTAATACGCGAAAGATTATATTTAATTAATGACATATTATCGTTGTATAATATCGTAAATTGACAAACATAGATAAAAGATTTTAAAATGGACTAATTAATAATATGATGCAAGAGTTGTAAATTAATATCTTGCTCAAATGAGTTAATTTATAAATAAATAAAGTTTCATTAAACAATATTACATTTACAATCAAAGTTGAGATATGTCTCTATATTACTATATACAGAAAAGAAAAAACATGAAATTTCATGACTTTATCTCTACTACATTATAAAACATTTGTTCTCTACAAAATTTTTAACTTTTCACCAATGTACACCTACTAATGCATAATGTACAATACATCTATATACGTCTCAATCATTCATTTTTTACTTTTCTCAATTCTCAACCACTCATTTATCTCTCTTCCGGTAAGTAGTTAATTACTAAAATAGCGGTGTAGCGGTCAAGGTCCGATATATGATATATTAGTTATAGCGGTGAGATGTAGCGGTAATTAAAATATTATGCAATATATATATATATAATACTTAATATTTAATAAAAAAATATCAATTAATACTTTATACTTAATAGAAACTAGAAAATTTTGGACCCGCGTTGCAGGGTCTCAATTCCTTTGTTGAAACGGTTCGTTATTTTAGTATATATGCCGTGAATTTTCGACAGCTTAATTAGAAATAATTTTGTCATTAATATGTTTGTTTAAAAGTATGCAAGAAACCAAAACGTAACCCGCAGTAGAAACCTGAACGGGATGTGATATGACAAAAATATTAATATATTAATTCAGATATCAAGTGGACGCGATATAGCAAAATGCAAGTAGTGGTACGGGGTGTATCACAATAAGGTTGAATGACAAATAAAAAGTGTGAAAAAAACAAAAGAAGTAACCCGTAATAAAAAATCCGAAAAGGAAAAACAAAACTAAAAAGGAAAAAGACGTGACAAAATCCGAACAGGATGCAATGTGGCAAAATCCAAACTATAAGAAACGTGCGATGTGTCACTTTATAACCGATGCCACGTGTCAAGTTTTAATAAGCATGGTTACTATTGATAACCATGCCAAAAAAAAGAAAGAAAAAACTCAAAATGGGATCTGTAATGTCAGAATTTAAATAGTGATGCAGGGTATATGATGAACCAAAAAAAGAGATCATATAAGCAAAAAAAAAGGTATCAAAAAACCAAGAAAAACCAAAAGATAAATAACCTTAACGAAAATAGAAATAACAAAAGAAAAATAAAATATTGTGTAAAAGTTTCCAATATATTAATTCAGAACACAAAAGCCAAAAACTATGATGAACACCAATAAAAACCCCAAATGGGATCCAAAATGGCAAAATCTAAATAGTGATGGGGGGTATACAATGAACCAATAGAAAGAAAACACATAAGCAAAAAAACTATGTAATAAACCAACAAAAACCGAAAGAAAAATAACCTTAACGGGATCCGATATAGCAAAATCCGAAAAAAAGTGGGGTATAGGTGGACCAATAGAAAGAAAACACAAAAGCAAAAAAAAACTATGTAGGAAACCAAGAAAAACCGAACAAAAAATAACATTAACGGAATCCGATATGGCAAAATCTGAGAAAAAAGTGAGATACAGGTGGACCAATTGAACAGCACCACGTGGCACGTGACACTGTTCGTTGGTGTTAGAAATTCAAAATAGTGCTTAGTTGTATTTCCTTATCTTTGTTATTATGTAAATATAATATAAGGTTGAGGGGGAGCTTATGTATTTACTTAGAGTATAAATACCCCTCAAGTCTTAACCTTTTGTAACCTTTAGTCACATATTGCAAAATATATTTCCAAGCTCTCCCCACACACACCTCTGTCTCTCTCAATACACACACTAACACACACACACATCCATCATTGTTACTCACCTTACTTCCGCACCTGAACACGAACAAGTTTTGATTATTACATTTGGTATCAGAGCTGAACAACAATCTGTTGACGATCCAGAACAGAATCAATAAAGATTCATTGATTTCAGTTCAAATTCTTCTTCTTCGTGTTCTAAGAAACTTTTGCCGCCATTTCTGTTCTTCAACAATTTACATTCAATTTTTGTTCAATTTTCAAGTTTTTGTTCACTAATACATTCCAAATCATATTTCAAAACATTCTGTTAAGTTTCAGAATCAAATTCAAAGTTTTGAGTAAAAATCAAAATTTTCGAAAATTTGATCAAAATTTGATTTTCACAATTAAGTTGATTTGAGATATGGAATTGTTCTTAGGGTTGTGCGCGATAATTTTCTGAGCATTTTGATGTTTGGAACACATCCTAATTCTCAAAACTGAGTGAGAATTGATCAATTTTGTATCAAAAACCATTTGTTTTATCTGTTCTGTTTATATGTGCAGGTATCTCAAAACGATCTTTGTTGAAGGAACTAAAACGATCTCTTTTAGATCGTTCTAGTTATTAGACCTTTTTTGAAGTTAAAACGGTCTAATTTAGATCGTTCTAGCTTGTATAATTCTGTGTGAATTGTGTGGTGTGTGGATCATGATTCTGAAGTTATTGTGATTGGGAATCACACTTCTTTGGGTAGCTGATCTCCTTGAGATTGGTTTTGCTCAAAAATTTCCAAATCATTGTGTTACTCTGCCCAAATTTTCAAAGTTTTCATACTTAGAAAATTTTTCACCCTAATTGTTAAAACGATCTAAATTTAGATCGTTCTAACTTTTCTTTACAATTCCTTACAACGATTTCTTTTCAAACATTTCATTTTTTTCTTTCGTCTGTCTTCTTCATCACTTAGAAAATTTCTTTTCTAAAAAACGATATAATTTAGATCGTTCTACTTTCATTTTTCAATACTTAGAATTTTTTTTAAAATCTAAAACGATCTAAATTTCAAGCTTCGTTTTTTTTTAAAAATCAAATTTTTTTAATTCAATCATTTCAAATGACAACTGTTAGAAATCCAAAAATAGTGATACATTGTAATTTAAGTTATGGACATACTTGTTGTTAAGTCATGAGTTGATGATTTCTAAGGTTGAGGGGCTAATAGTGTTAATTAGCATAGTTGGATAGTTTAGACTATAAATAGCCCTCAATTCCTTAGAAATCATAACTTTTGCATAACATAAGCATAACTCTTAACATAATTTCCATACCATTATACCTGAATAACACACTCTTGATCCCAATTCTCTCTCAACACACACACAAACAACAAGAACACACACTAACCAAACACCATTGTTGATGTGAATTCGGTTGATAAAATCGTGTTGATTACATTTGGTATCAGAGAAAACATCATTTTGATCTCGATCCATAACTGAATTCAATCACATTACATCAAAAATCACCATTAATTCTGTTTTATTTCTGTTTCTGTTCGTCATTTTGTTTTTACTGAAAATCCAAAAATTAACCTCTCAAATCACATAAAATCACAAATGTTTGTTCATCATTCAATTCCTCATAGTTAATAACATAATCCTATCAAGTTTCGTGTTCTAATTCGATCTGGATCAAAAGTTCATATTTTGAGTTTTTGGCGCTAAAATTTGGGATTTGGTTCTGTTGTGTTATAAGCTAAATTTTGTTAATCGGATCATTGCTGAGGTGAAAACAAACTGTTTGCAAGTGGCTTCATGTTCCAATTCTCAGAAAATCAAAAGATATTGAAGTTTTAAATATCGTCAATAGAGTTGTTCATGTTCAGAGGTTGAAGACGACTGTGTAAAGCTAGAACGATCTTAAATAGATCGTTTCAGTTTTTCTTTCCTTCATACTTTCATATCAGTGTTGTGGATTGTCAAACAATTCAAATTTTTGATCGTTTTGAGAAGTGTGGTTGTGTTGCGAAGAACTGATTCTGGCTAACTGATCCTTTGGATTGGTTTTGGTCAATTCAATTCTTGAAAAATACACAAGTTATTGAGAAATTCTGAAGAGAAACCAAAACGATCTCTTTTAGATCGTTTCAGTTTTCCTAGAAAGAAGAACGATCTCTTTTAGGTCGTTTCAAGTTTCACTTGAATTTTCTCTAGTTTGAAGTAATGCCTGAAGAGTTGTGTTTGGAAATTAAACTACTTTTGGGTAACTGATCTTCGTGATTGGTTTTGCTCAATTCATTTTATTCCATTTCATACCAAAACTCTGCCCAAATCATTTCAGAATAATTAGGATTTTTCCTTCTTCTGAAAATCGTTTTAAGAATAGATCGTTTCATTCCTATCTCAAAACAGATCGTTTCATTGTAATTCAAATTTAGATCATTTCATTCTTCATTCAATTCAGATCGTTTCATTCTTATCTCAAATCAGATCGTTTCATTTTAATTCCAATTCAGATCGTTACATTCTTACTTCAAATCAAATCGTTTCATTTTCATTTCAATTCAGATCGTTTCATTTCATTCCAAAATTAGATCGTTTTAGAGTTTCCCAATTTCTTCAAAATCAATTCAATTCTCAACACAAATCAATTTCAAATTACTACTCGTGAAGCATTATCTCTGGGTACTGATACAAGACCACCAGTTCTTTATCGTGGTAATTATGGACTTTGGAAGAAAAGGTTCTTGGATTACATTGAACGTCAGACAAATGGTCACATGCTTAAGGACTCAATCATCAATGGACTTGCTATGCATCGTCATCCTACTACCCGCACTATTTTGACTCCTGATCTTTTGAACGCCGAACAAAGAGATCGTACTGCTGCTGACAACAGAGCTAGGTCATGTTTGTACCAAGCCCTTCCTGATGAGATCTATGGCTCAGTTGACTCATACGACACAACAAAGGAAATTTGGGATGAAGTTGCTAGACAAATGGAAGGTTCTGATGTAACTTCAACAATTCGACTGACAAATGTCTTAACTGAGTTTGACAATTTTCAGAAATCTCCAAATGAATCTCTTGAGTCCGTCTACTACAGATTTTGCAATGTGATCAATGAACTGAGAAAGAACAAGGTCAAGAAAGATGAGATTGAGTTGAACATCAAGTTTATCAAAGCACTTGGTTCCGAATGGGAAGAATATGGAACTCAAATCAAACAACATCAAGATCTGACCAAATTCACCATTCATACTCTTTATGAATCTTTCAAGTTGAATGAGAGCAAAGTTCTAAGCAAAAATTCATTCAACAAAGTGCCAGAAGTTGTATCTACTGATCCTTTGGCATTGGTCGTTGAAAGAAAAGTTTCTGAGGCTTTTAAAAGACAAATGACTATTGTTTCTTCGTCTGATGAGGAGGGAGAAGATTACTTGGCTCCAAGAGATGGTGTTCCTGATGAATTCTACCAAGCTCTTGCCGCTGTTACCAAGCATTTCAAGAAAAAATATTTTAAAGCGAGGCCAACTAACAACAATCTTCGAACTTCATCAACAAGTGCATTTCCAAAGAAGGAACAATATCATCACAAGAGTTTTGAACAAGGTGAAACAACTGGATCCAAGAAAAGAGACAAGAAAGCAGAAACTGAGAAACAAATCATGGAGAAAGAAAAGACTTCTGACAAAAAGTGTTACAACTGTGGAATTCCTGGTCATTTTGCTGTGGATTGCAAGCTGCCTCGCAAGAAGACTTATGAATATTACAAGCAGAAGATGCTTCTGGCAAAACAAGTTGAAGCCGGTCAAGCCTTGATTGCTGAAGATGACAAGTGGCTTTTGCTCACTGATGATGAAGATGAAGATCTGTCTGCCAATGTATGTTTCATGGCAAGGTTGAGCAAAGACAAAGTGTTTGAGGCTGACAACACTGACGAGGAATATCCCGATGACGAGGTAAATCTCGACTCTACTTTTTCATCAATTAAGGATAAAGAGTCTTGTAGAATTGCCTTATCAAACCAGACGAATCATTACACTTCTTTAGCCAACAAAAACAAGAAATTGAAAAATAACATTGTATTTTCAAAAAGGGAATACACAAAACTTTTTGAAGAAAATTGTAAACTTCTTTTTGAGTATAATGCTATGAAACAAGAATTTCAAAACTATAAAGAACAAATGTTGGTTAAAGAATGTGAAATGAATGCGTCTCCAGACTCTAAGTTATTGGAAAAGTGTCATAATTTAGAAAAGACCATTCTTGATCTTGAAAAGGCCAATCAAGATCTTGAAGTTAAAAAAACCAATGAATGGCTTCGTGCAAATGCAAGACAAATGGATGTTGATATTCTTAATAAGAAGCTTCGAGAAGCTACACCAAAAACAATTGAACTTGAAAGAAAAGTTTCTGATTTAAATCATAACTGTTTTTTAAAAGGCATTGAGATTGAAAATCTTGGAAGACAAATTGAGGAACATAAAAAGAATATACTTTTCAATCAAGAAAAGTTGTACAAAGTTGAACAAAACCATCTTTTGGATTTCAATGCCTATTTCAATAAGTCAAAAATTGATAAATCAGAACTTCTTCTTGGGTTGGGATTTGAGAATATCACTCCACTGCAAAAAGCCAAAGACCAGATCGAACCCTTGTATGATGAAAAGTTTTTGAGACTTGGTATGGTTCAACAATTCATACGTCCATTGGATGACAAATTTGAGACTGATGAAGTTGAGAAAATTCAAAACAATAAATTTTTGGTTAATTATGATGCCATCAACACTTCTTACGTAATGAAAAAGTCATCAATTTTTGAATTAGAAGAGATTGCGTCTAATTTTCAAAACCAAGAATCTGTCGTTTCCCCACCTAAACCAACTAAAGTGTATGTTCCATCCACAATTTTGGAAAAACAAATAGAAGGTTTACAACAAAAGGTGGAATCTCAACAAAACCTTATCAATAATCTAAAGTCTCAAAATCCGAATTCAAAGAATGAATCAATTGTTGTTGATATCAAGAAAGTCTGTGTGAATGTTTCTACACAAACTGATTTCAGTCTCTTAGTAGATCATTCCACTCAGACTGCTTGTGTTTCATCTACTGGTTCCTCCACCCAAACCTTGACTGATTCTTTTGAATATTCATGTCAAAATACTGCTACTGAAATAGCTGATGATTATGTGCAATCTGATTTATCGAATGACGAACTTGCGCATAGTTTAGTTTTGATATGGTACTACTTTAGGTTTTTCACTTGTGAGTTTCCTGAAGAGTTAGTTGTTCACCCTAAGCCTTGTGCTAATATAGGTGTTGCTACTTCTACTCAATTTTCTTGTGAAATCAAAGAAGCGTCAGTTGAAGTTGATTTTATTCCTGAGATAACCAATAGTGTGAAGTTGGAGAACAAAACTCCTGATTTTTCAAAATTCTCTCCGGTTTCACCATTCAACAAATCTGATTTTGATAAATTCATGGAGGGAGAATATGTTTTTGATTTTGAAACTGAGAAAAAGATTGAATCTACCAAAATCAAAGTTGAATCAAAAGAGGAATCTCCAAAATCGTTTTTCAAAGCTCCAACTTCATATTATTCAAAGAAACCCATCAAGACTGAACCAAAGACTGTCATCAAACCAAGAATTAATAAGTTAAAAACAAAGTGTCCTACCCCAGAAAAGCATGTTAAAACCAAACAAGATGAGACCCATCCCAAAATAAAATACAACAAAGTGAAACTTCTGGAAATCAATTCAAATGTTTCTTTGTCTAGCTCTCATTCTAGTTCAAATTCTAAAGTGTCTAAGTCTAGCTCAGTTTTGCTAACTAGGGATGCTTCAAATGGTGCAACTAGGTATAGGGATAGATATGGCTGGTTTTTTCATGATAAACCTAAGAAACAAGAAGTTTCCACACCACCAAAAGAGTCTAAAAAGATAAAAGTGCTTCAAAACTCTCATTCTAATCTTCTTAATGCCAATCCAACAGGTGGAAAGAGCTTGATTAGTTAGTCTAAATGGGTAGCTAAGTCATTAGTACCTAAGATCACTAATGTTGATAAAAAGAAGAAAAGGCGAAGAAGAAAAGATGGTAGAAAGAAGAAGCATGTTTCTGTTGAGTCAAACAATTTATCTTTTAAGTCCTCTGTGTTAAACAATGTTAATGGTGCCAAGGCTAGGCCTTGTGATGTTGTAAACAATGTTATTTCTTGTTCTTATATGCATGGTTTGAATGCTGGTAAACATGTTACTTTTGATTCATGCGTTAATATTCGGTTGTTTAATCCAAATGTGCTTGTTGATAATGTGCTTGTTAACAAGTATGTTGACATGAAAGCATGTTTGTATGCATCTCCTAAGTTATATCCCCTGCATGTATTAACTAACCACAAAGGACCCGTCTTTAAGTGGGTACCTAAAGTCGGTTAAATTGTTGTCTGCAGGAAATAACCATCTGTGTATGGATACTCGATTCCGGGTGTTCAAAACACATGACTGGCAATAAATCTTTGCTCAAGAATTTTGTTGAAAGATTTATGGGAACTGTTCGTTTCGGAAACAACAATATCGCTCCAATTCTAGGTTATGGAGATATTGAAAGAAACGAAATTGTCATCAAGAAAGTTCATTATGTTGAAGGCCTGAGTCATAACTTGTTCAGTGTTGGACAGTTCTGTGACAACAATCTTCAAGTTCTTTTTCGACAATCTCTGTGCAAAGTCCAAACTCTAGATGGAGTTGATATCCTATGCGGAGATCGTGAAGACAAGCTTTTCACAGTTAATCTTGATGATAACCAACCAACTGATAATATCTGTCTTGTTTCAAAAGCTACTTCGAAAAATTCTTGGTTGTGGCACAGAAGGCTTTCTCACTTGAATTATCAAACCATCAATGCTTTAGTCAACAAGCAACTTGTTGAAGGCTTGCCTGACTACAAATATGAAAGTGAGCATGTTTGTCCTTCTTGTGCAGTTGGGAAGATCAAGAGAACTTCTCATAAACCAAAGAAAACTCCGTACACTTTGGCACCTCTTCATTTGATTCACATGGATCTTTGTGGGCCTATGAAAGTACAAAGTAGAAACGGGAAGAGATATATTCTGGTTATCATTGATGATTATTCTAGATACACTTGGGTCAAGTTTCTTGCTTCAAAAGATGAAACAACTCAAATTCTGATCGATTTCATCACTTCCACTCAAGTAAATCTTCAACTTCCAGTCCGTTATATCCGTTCATATAACGGCACTGATTCAAAAATGCCATCTTCAATGAATTTTGCAAATCAAAAGGCATTGCTCATCAATTCTCTGCTGTTCGTACCCCACAACAAAATGGTGTTGTTGAAAGGAGAAACCGTACGCTGGTAGAAGCAGCAAGAACAATGCTTGCTTATTCCAAGTTACCATCAAACATGTGGGCTGAAGCTGTTGACACTGCCTGTCATACTCAAAATCGGTCCATCATTAATCAGCGTCATGAGAAGACTCCTTATGAGGTTATTAACAAACGGAAACCCAACATCAATTACTTCCATATTTTGGGTGTGTCTGTTATACCTTGAATGATCGGGAAAATGTTGGAAAATTTGAAAGGAAAGGTGACGAAGGTTACTTTGTTGGTTACTCAAAGACATCGATTGCATATCGCATCTTCAATCGTCGAACAAACACAATTCAAGAAACCATGAATGTTTGGTTTGATGAGATGTCTGGCATGATATTTCAACAAGAAAGTTTGCTACCAACAATTAGTGATCCAAGTACTTCAAGTGCTTCCTCAAGGACGTCTACCTTAGCCTCAAATTTCAAGAAATATCCAACTCCAACAAGTGAAGAGCTAGATATTCTTTTCGAAGAATTCTACAACTCAAAACCGATTCAAGAAAAGGAACCTCAAGTCATCAATGAACCAATTCCGAATAATGACCCCATTCAAACAAATGAATCAGTTCCTGACAACAATCATGAATCATCTTCAAATTCTGCAGAGCAAGAAGAATCATCTTCAAGTGATATTTATTCTCAAAAGAATGTTCAAGAACAACCTTCTCAAATCACTCAAACAACAAATCCATCAAATACTCCAAATGTGTATGTGCCACTGGATTTTGATCATCCAAATTTTGAGGAAAGAGTTCTTCCAAGCTATGATTCCATTTCTCAACAGAACTCTGGATTTTATGATGATAATGTTGACATTCATCAACAAGATCCTCTTCCTCATGACAACAAGTGGTCACGTATGCGCAAAGATCATCCTACAGAACAGATCATTGGAGATCCACAAGCTGGTGTTTCTACCCGTACTACAGTCAATGAGTGTCTTGTTGCACTTTCACTGAGTAACATTGAACCCAAAACCGTCTCTGAAGCTCTTTGTGATCCTGAGTGGGTTAAAGCAATGCAAGATGAATTAGCTCAGTTTGAGAGACTAAAGGTATGGAGATTGGTTCCAAATCCAAGGAAAGAAGAACCAATTCGCACCAAGTGGATTTTCAAGAACAAGAAGGATGGAAATGGAGTTGTAGTAAGGAACAAAGCTAGATTGGTTGCAAAGGGTTACTGCCAACAACCTGGTGTGGATTTTGACGAAACTTTTGCTCCTGTTGCAAGAATGGAGGCCATTCGTATATTCTTAGCTTATGCCGCATTCAGAAACTTCGCAGTGTTTCAAATGGATGTGAAGACAGCGTTCTTGAATGGAGAACTCAAAGAAGAAGTTTACGTGGAGCAACCTGAAGGTTTTGTTGATCCTAGGAAGCCAAACCATGTCTACAGGTTAGACAAGGCTCTCTATGGGTTGAAACAGGCACCCCGAGCATGGTGTGATTCCTTATCTACTTTCTTACTCAAAGGAGGCTTTACCAAAGGTACTATTGATCCTACCCTGTTTATTCGTAAGCTAGGTAAACATGTTTTACTTGTCCAAATATATGTTGATGACATTATTTTTGGATCAACCAGTCAAACATTTTGTCGAAAATTTTCATCTCTAATGGTCAATCATTTTGAAATGAGCATGATTGGGGAAATGAATTACTTTTTGGGTCTACAAATCAAACAATTACCAACTGGTATTTTTATATCACAAGGTAAGTACATAAAAGATATGTTGAAAAAGTTTGAAATGACTAATTGTACTTCAATTTCAACCCCAATGGCTGCTCGTACAAACATTAATGCTGATAAAAATGGAAAACCATTTGACCAAAAGAGGTATAGAAGCATGATTGGTTCGTTGTTGTATCTTACAACATCTCGCCCAGATATAATGTTTGCAACATGTATGTGTGCTAGGTATCAAGCCGCTCCGACTGATTTACATTACCAAGCTGTGAAACGAATTTTTCGTTATCTGAAGGGTACACCCAATCTTGGTCTCTGGTATCCAAGGGATACTGGATTCAATTTAACTGCCTCTTCAGATGCAGATCATGCAGGTTGTAAGCTTGATCGTAAGAGCACATCTGGTACTTTACAATTCTTAGGGGATAAGATTGTAAGTTGGTCATCCAAGAAGCAAAATTGTGTATCACTGTCAACAGCGGAAGCTGAATATGTGGCTGCTGCTAGTTGTTGTGCTCAAGTGTTATGGATGAAAACACAACTTACCGACTATGGTCTGAAATATGATCGTGTCCCTATCTACTGTGATTCACAAAGTGCCATTGCAATTGCTGTCAACTCTGTCAATCACTCACGCTCAAAGCACATTGATGTGAGATATCATTTTCTCAAAGATCATGTTGAGAAAGGTGACATTGAACTCTACTTTGTGGGAACTGACCACCAACTCGCTGATTTGTTCACAAAACCACTGGACGAAAAGAGGTTTAATTTCTTAATCTCTAAACTTGGTATGCTAAATCTTGATCCTTAATTACCTTTATCATGGAAGGACTTCTTGGTTCATTTTTGAAAAACCAAAAATCAAATACAAAAATATAAAATTTTGAAAAATAACAAAAAGATTTTTTTTTAATTTTTCTTTCCTTTTACTTTAAAGTGGCTTGCATATATTCTGTATGCAACCCGTTCTTCATTAAATTATTTATTTTAAAAGTGGTTTACATATACTCTATATGTAACCCGTGTTTAAATGATGTATTTATTACTTCGTGGCTTATGCATACTTAGTGTATAACCCATGCTTATTTGTGTTATTTATTTTATAAATAGCTTACATATACTATGTATGCAACCTGGTTTTAAAAAGAAAACTTATTTATGTTTCCAAATTGAAAATTAACTCATGTTGTTATACCTATAAATTGATATAAGATAACATGGAATTGAACGCCTTTGTGTACTTCCAAGTGGTCTTATATGAATGTATATGTGTAAAACAAGATGTTAATTGCCGATTTTGTTACACCTGTTTCAAAAACTCTCAGTTGTTGATATGAGAAGCAAAGGATTCAACGCCTTTGTGTACTCCTGAGTTATCTCATTTTGAACAATTGATTGAGTTACACCTGTTTCAAAAACTCCGATTTTGTTACACCTGTTTCAAAAACCTGTTTTGATTTCACACAAATCATTTTTTGCTCCACCTTTTCTATGCAAACTTTCAAGATTTACCTTTGCATAGATTAAGGGGGAGTTTGTGATTTCAAAATTTCAAAACTTCAAATGTGTTTTCAAATCATTTTTTTTCACACATTTGATGATTTTTCAAATGATTTTCATCAATTGAAGTTCGGTGTTTAGTTTGCACTTGAGTGATTCGTTCACTCCATGAACTTCATCATCACCGATGAGTTCTAACCCAGGAGTATTCACTTCTTTCTTTAGATTGTAAGGGTATTTTGAGTGATGATGATTTTGTGCAACTAGGATGGAGGGAGTAAAGTCGAAAAGTGAGAGGTTATGGTGATAATGTTGTGAGAAAAGGGTTAAAAGAATTGATACCCTTCCCTAAAATTCTCAAATCGCCGGGTAAAACACATTTCTATCGGATGTCATTTGTTGATATCTCGATATTAAAGAAGCCTTCATGGACCCACTGAAGCGATGCACATCCTTACCTAACCACTCAAGTGTTTATTAACAAATGCTTGTTTTATTTCTCACGGAGATTTTCTCATTTCTATTGACTCTTCATTTGGAAGATGTTGATATTGAAAAAGGGTGACACTTTGCTCCAGTCCCCGACTTCATTTGATCACTTTGTGTCTAGAGCTCTCGTGATTGATCATTAATTTGATCGTTATTCATTCTTTAGGACACATTTACGTCATATCTTTGTGATATACATGCATATCTTTGTGATATAGCCGGAACATTTGTAGTGATATCTTAATTGATATTTCACGATGATCAAATGGAAATCCTACCATTGCTAACATCATTTCCAACTTTGAACGTAGGTCTCATAATTGCATTTTTGTAATTATTGAGTTAACAAGAAGTCTATTGTGACCTTGGATTTTTCCTAAAAGTCTTTAAGGATAGTAAAACATGGTTATCGAACGCTTAGGTGACACTAACCATGGTGTACATTCTTTGAAGCATTCTTGAGGTTGGAAAGCCAAAAGACCGAACTATGTTAGAGGTTTGCTTTGTGCTTTTCTCAATGATACATAGGAAATCCGATAAATGATATACATTTCTTTCGGTCATTTCATTAATCCTTTCGATTTTTGAATGCAAACGGATCTTTCTTATCCGGTTTCTTTTCTAATCACCCGAACACAGAAAACACCAACACCATGATACAATGTTTATCCCAACAACTATAGGAACAATTGGGTTGGATTATATGGTTAGATTGATGTTTTGATGGTTGATAATTCTCCATGAGCATAATGTCTAGATCTTAGTCATGATTATTTCTTTCAAACACTCAAATCAATCAATGTTTGCATAATGACATTGGTTCCCAACTTTGTCATTATGAGGGGGAGAAAATAGTATGATTGATTATTGATTAGGAGAAGAAATTAGAATGATTGATAAGGACAAGGAGAAGAGTTTGTGTTTGGTTGTTTCAATTGCTTTCAGTTTGTGTTTGGTTGTTTCAATTGCTTTCAGAGATACTATCATTCAGCTTCAAAAATCGAAGAGACTGTGATTACTCATGGATTAAGGGGAAGCATGATTAATTCATAAGAGACTTGTCAAATCCTCATTCAAATATTTACTCTCAAAAGTGCTTAAGATAATGTGACAAAGATCAAAGCTTCAAAGGACAAAAGATTGAAGATTCAAGACAAAGAAGAAAAGCCTCAAAAAGAGTCTTCATCAAATTAAAGATCTTCACGTCATTCAACAAACACTTTATCTAAAGCTACATTGCACACATCAAGGGGGAGAGTACATGTTTCTGAAAATTCATTCCAAGATTTCAAAGAAAAGACTTCAAGATTCGAAGATTGAAGAATTCAAGACAAGTTCATACCTTCCGCACCTCAAAAGACAACTCTGATTCATGATTCAACAATCTTCAAAGATTCAAGACATACACACACTCATCATTCTCTGTTCTATAAGAACATTGAGAATCAACAAATGATTTAACTTCAAGAAGTCCAAGACCTAGACTGAATCAAGTTCTCCAAAGACAATGAGAAAGCTTTGAAGACTTGTTTCAACACACCAATTGTCTTCATCACTGGGCTCATCAAACTCATTCCTACAAGACAAAACAACACGTACTTCAGACCGAACAATATATCACTAAGGGGGAGAATGTTAGAAATCCAAAAATAGTGATACATTGTAATTTAAGTTATGGACATACTTGTTGTTAAGTCATGAGTTGATGATTTCTAAGGTTGAGGGGCTAATAGTGTTAATTAGCATAGTTGGATAGTTTAGACTATAAATAGCCCTCAATTCCTTAGAAATCATAACTTTTGCATAACATAAGCATAACTCTTAACATAATTTCCATACCATTATACCTGAATAACACACTCTTGATCCCAATTCTCTCTCAACACACACACAAACAACAAGAACACACACTAACCAAACACCATTGTTGATGTGAATTCGGTTGATAAAATCGTGTTGATTACAACAACAATCAACATCAACTCTGAAATTTCATCAAGAGAGGTACAAGTTTTTACTCAAACTGATTACTTGTCTCTTCAAACAACTGTTGATACTTTGACAATGCAAAATCACACTTTGAAGACAAATTTGAATATAGCTAAACAAGAGTTTGATAAAACTTAACGAAGCTTTTTCTCAACTCTCAATAGCTCATGATGCTCTCAAAGTTAACTATGACTCTTTGAAAGAAATGCATTTGTCAAGTAACAGTTCTCAAGTTGTTTCACCCAATGCACATTTAACCAATAAATGTCAAGACCTTGAAAAGACTGTCCATTCACTCAAGCAAACCATTGAGACATTACAGCTTGAGAAAACCAATGAATGGATAAGAGCAAATGCAAGACAAGCAGATGTTGAGTTTCTCACAAACAAAATGATAGATATGAGACCAAATTGTGAAAAACATGAAAGACAGATTTCTGACTTAAACAGTTCTTGTTTTCTCAAAGGAGTTGAAATTGAAACTCTTCAAAAACAAGTTGAGGATTTGAAAGCAAACATTTTGTTCTACCAAGAGAAAATTTACAAAATAGAATAAAATCCTTTCTTAGATTTCACTGCTTATTACAACAAATCAAAGATTGATAAATCAAAACTTCTTTTTGGTTTAGGTTGTGAGAAGCCAGCACATTTAGAGAAAATTCAAAAAGAAGATCTTGGTGCTTTGTATGATGAAAAATTTCTTCGCCTTGGCATGATTCAAGAATTCATCAGACCATCTGAGGATGATTTTGAGTCAGATGATGTTGAAAGACCAAAACCAACTCAAATAAACATTGATTATGTTGCTCTTAATGATACTTACAAGCAGACTCATAACAGATCAATTTATGAGTTAGAAGAAATAGACAACATTTCAGTGAAACAAAATGAGTCTCAACAAGAGTCTTCAAAATCAATTTCTCACAGAGCTTATATTCCAACTACCATATTGGAAAAAGAAATTGAAAACCTAAAGCAAAAAGTTGAGTCTCAACAAACGGTCATTGAACATCTGAAAACTCAAGATTATTCCCCAAAGGATGATAGCATTTCTTCTAAAGAAATTCAAGAAATGTCCACAACAATGTTATCATCATTTTCCAAGATTGAAGAAAAAATTCAAGCTTTGAAGACTAAACGTCTTGCTTCTGTCAAAAAGGTACTTTCTTTTGAAACCCCTATGATCACACCTAATGACAAAAGTAAAGTGACTTTAGAGCATAAAATTGAGATTCCTGAAAATTTTAAGGCTAAAGCAAAAGCATTGATTGAAAAAATGACTACCAAAACTGGTTCTCCATCAAAAAGTCAATCAAAAATTGAAAAAGAAGTTAAACAACTTTCTTTCAAAAAGCCTAAAGTTGAACCAAAGAAGGAATCTAAATCTAAGATTTCTCCAACTTCATTTTACTCACCCAAAAGTCAGCTTGCACTAGCTGTCAAAGGTAAGAACACCATTAAGGTTCATGTTTCATCTGTTTCTAGAACCTCTGCTCTTAAAACTATCTCTAAACATAGTTCCATATCCAAGATGTCAAAAACTAATCAAGTTTTCCTCACAAAAGAAACATCTAAGGGTATAACTAATTATAGGGATCAGTATGGATGGTTCACTGTCAAAACTCCAATGAAACAGAATACCAAATCTTCAAACAATAACATGATCAATTTTTCTAACCCAAAAGGACCCATTCAAAAGTGGGTACCAAAAACAACATAATTGTTTTTGTAGGTAATAAAGGTCTGTGCTACGTATTTCCATTTTGGAAGACATTCAACACATGATCCTGGAATGAGTTTCTGATCAAAGAAACTATCTCAAATAAGTGCTAATTACCAATATACTAACTTACCTCTGCATGTTGTGTAAAAATCCTCTATCTCTATAATTTCATTCATTATCTGTCAAACATTGATGCTATGCTTATGTGCAATATGTTTTATATCATGCAATGTTTGAGGGGGAGAGAAAGGATAATTCATGAAGCAAAGGGGAGTTTGTGTATTTGCACTATTTGATTAGAAACTCATTGTTATTTTAAAAAAACAAAATAGAAAAATAGAAAATTTAAAAATTCACAAAAATATTTTTGTTTGTTTTGTTTTGTTTGTTTATTCTAGTTTTTAGAAATCTGATAAATGAAAAAGCCCAAAAAACTAGTCAAGCCCAATATCAATCAAGTCCATAACCGACCCAGCCTGACCCGACCCATTTTTCCTTTCTTTCTTTCTTCTTAAGGAGGGAAAAACATTTTTTTTCTTTCTTTTCTTATCTGTTCACGTATACCAGTAAAATCACTAACTCTCTCACTAAAAATCTTCATAAAAACTTTTTGTTGCTGATCATCAAAAGAAGTTAAGGGTCTTGTTCCAAATCATTCTGTGATCATTTCTTTCTATAACATCATCAACTTTCAATCACATACTATCTCGGTTTGAATGTAGATTTCATTGTTTTTATTTTTCTTGAATTTCTCGATTCTGTTAGTACTTCTGTGTTAACTGTGTGAATTAGAAGCATGTTCAGGATAGGTGTAAATGATTACTACATGTTTAAATGTTTTGTTTGATGTTTTTGAAAATTCAAAAACCCTTCCCCCCCTGTTCTTGAAAATAAAGTTGATCAGAGTATGTTTAAATGGATTGATGCGTTTCTGTTCAGATATGTTGCGTAATGATATTGTTAGTTTGGCTAGGGATGAATGTTATGCCATGATCAAGTTTCAGTTTGATCCATTGAATGTGAATATTGATGAATGTTTGGTTAACTGAAAAGTGTTTGGCAAAAATATTCTATTTTAGAGTTGTTTTGATTCTAAAACGATCTAAATTTAGATCGTTTTGATTTCTAAACGACTTGAAGTAAAATAAGTTTACCATTCACCTTTTATGTTCTTTTCATGATTATTTCTTTGATAAAACCCTTGAGACTGAGACCAAAACGATCTAATTTGGATCGTTCATGGGTCTGTACGCTGTGTGGTTTGTTAATGAGTTTGGAAATTCGATTGATGGGTAACTGAATTCTCATGAATTCGGTTCGCTCAAATCTGATTCTTTTTAAATGTAAGGAGAAATCATGAATTTGATTTCACTTTATATTTTTAAGTGTTGGAAAATATTGAAAAGAGAAGTGAAGTGTTCCTCAAAATTTTTCCAAAACGATCTAATTTAGATCGTTTCATTTTTCCTTCACTTCAAAAGTTTTTAACAAAACCTAAAACGATCTCTTTTAGATCGTTTTCCCTTTTCTTTCCCATACTTAACATTTTTTTTTCTCTCACATGAAGAAACTTAAAACGATCTCTTTTAGATCGTTTTACTTTCTTTTTCCATACTTAAAACTTTTTCTCAAATAAAGGTTTAACACGATCTCTTTCAGATCATTTTAACTTCAGTTTTCCATACTTCATTATTCTTCCTTTAAATCTTTCAAAACGATCTAAATTTAGATCGTTTCATTTTTTTTACTAAGATTTACTCAGAACGATCTAAATTTAGATCGTTCAACATTTTACACTTAGAAATTTTTTTTCCTTTCAACATTTTATTTTTTACTTTTATTCTTATGTGGTGTGACAAACTGTTTTGTATGATCATATAATTGTCATATATTTTGGAATATGAGAAATCGAACGCCTTTGTTTACTTCCTTATTATTCTCAAATATATCATACTTATATGATTATATATTATTTTCAAAGTTATATACACATCAAAGTATATAAGAGCACAAAGAATTGATCGCCTTTGTGAACTTCTTTGTAAACTTATATATGGAAAATATGTATTTAACTATTCTGTGTTTATTTTCTCATAACAAATGATTTATAAAGGATACACTGAGTTGATCGCCTTTGTGAACCTCCTTGTATCTTATATAAATTGTTTGTGTGAACCTTGTTATTTGCTATTCAAATATTACGGTGTGTGTTAAAAGTTTTTATGTCTTAAAACAGAAAAATTATAAAAATAATGGATCACCAAGAAGAGGTTAGACATGATGAAGAGATTGCCATTAATGAATCAATAAAAGAAATTCTTAGAGCCGGAAATTCTATCAATATGAGAAATAATCGATATCTGAATGATCCTTTCAATGCCCGCGGCTTTCCAATAATTTCAGCAATTTTCCACAATCATCCTCTTACTCATGCTCTAACAGTAGATGTTGATCTGGCTTAATCATACTTATTTGACATGTGGAGATCCATTATCTTTGTACAACCACATGATCCATCTTCATCAAGGACTAAATCAAAAGTCAAATCTCCAGATCCTCGTAGACAAGGCTATTTTCAATTTGAACTTCAGTCTGGAGATAATACATATGACTTCGAGTTCAATTTAGATGATTTCAGAAGATATTTAAGGCTACCAGAAGCAAACTCAAATGGGAAAGATGATTATGATGAATTTGAATCAAATGATGTGATGTTTGCTGCCTTGGTATCACTTGGTTATGATGGTCCTCTGACAAAAACAACTGATTTTAAGCTGAAGAAGTTACCAAGAATTTGGTACTATGTATTTTCTGTTCTAAGCAACTGTTTACATCCATATACAAGAGGAATGGATAACTTGACCCAGACAATGCTGTACATATTCTATGGGTTTGTTTTCAATCAACACTACGACATTGCTCAACTTCTTTGGGATCAGCTGATAGTAGTAGTAAATGGAAAAATATCTGCTCCCAAGAAGTATATATTCCTTTCATAAGATTTCTCTCAGCAATTTTCCGAAGTATAATCAGGAACAAGAAGCACATTCCAAGACTTCTTGAGACAGGGAAAGTTGTTACTCATCCATTCAAGTTTGTTAGAGACTCTGGTATCCCTAACTATTCTTATTTGATTCCATCATTTTTACTTGATATGGTTTCTGATGCTGATGATGCCAAGAAGGCATATCTGGACTGGATTAGGACAACAATAGGACCGGAAAGCCTCCCAGTTCCTACCCAAGTTGTACATAGGTCGCCAAGTGAGGGGTCTAAGAGGAAAAGAAAAGAGAGTGAGGGTGAATCCAGTTCAAGTAGGCCAAAGAGTAAGAAACAAAGAGGTGAAATGTTTGTGATAAAGTTGAGTAAGAAAGTACATCAACAAAAGAAGAAGGGAAGTTCAAAGACAAAGAAGTTGAAAAGAAAAACACCAGTTGAACCTTCTTCTCCAACATCTTCTGAGGATACAATCTCTGAGTCTGGGACTCCAAGACCAATTCGATCACCACCTCCTAAAACCTCAAATATCAGAAGATCACCATCACCAAGAACACCTTCACCACAAAGACACTCTTCACCAATACAAACATCTCCACTTCCAGAAATTCTAACACCAGAACCCCCAACAATGCCTCAATCACAACAAATTCCAACTCAAATTCCTTCATCAACAATTTCTACACCTGTTTTCCTATCACCTCCACTGACATACTTTCAAGGCCGCAGGAAGTCCATTCCTGTTAATATCAAAAAGAAAACATTCAAAAGATCTCGCTTTGAGTATGATCGTTTCTCCCGAGCTGAACAAGAAGATGTGGCTGATTCTGATATTAATTCATCTGATAATAAAGCCAATCAATTTGCTGATGATGTAATGGACATCCCGGAGGAACGAGGTGGAAATGAGGGTGGAGTTGAAAATGTTAGAGAGGATGAGAGGTCGGGGCTAGGTATAAGGCATAAAGAAAACGTTGGCCTTCCATTAGTTCAAACAACATATACTCGCCGGGTTCGACCTACGATAGAAGACAAGAGCTCCCAACTCTTGCACAGTCAAACCTCCACTAGCCATTCGGAAGTCTCTCTACAGACTGACGTCTCATTTCTGCATGGGCAAAATCCACGTACTCCATCCCAGTCTCCTTCAGAGTCTGTGGATGTTGAAGATAAAGAGACATCTGCCCCTCTCTTGACTTTCGATTCTGCACGTCTGTCTAGTACTCCTAGGACACTTACACCGATTGTTATACCATCTGCACATCTAGGTGATGCTGCCGGAACAAACATAGAGAGCTCGGCTTTAGTGCCCTCTCAAGGATTGTTTGGAAGTCCTTCCATTGCTAACGTTATGCCAGCTTTGAACGAAGGCACCCGTGTAGCTGAATTGGCTCAGCGACAGTTTGAACTCTCTCGAGCTCGAGCAGTTGTTGCGGCTATTCGTGCTTTGGGTTTAACGGTTGATCTAAGTGACACCGGTGTTATGTTTGTCCACTTTCCTAAGGATTCTGGTTGTGAAGCCGAATCATCAACTGTTGCTCAAACTCTTGAACCAACAGGAAATCCTGTGACAGTCATGATGTCGTCAGGTCACTCAGTAGAACCACTTGGAACTACTGATGTGTCAGCTTCTATTACTCCTGATACTTCAATTTCTGAATCTCCAGCTGTTGTAACATTAGCTTCCCGATATTCTATTACAGGAAAACTTCCAATGACTCAAACCAGTTCTTCACCACGCAGATTGCTTACTGGTGGTGCACTTAAAAATTGGCTCATCTGTTGTTACTCCAATCTCAACACCTACTACTCATATTTCAACTATTCCAACTGTTATTCCTTTGTCATCTCAACCAATCATATCAACACCACCAATTACTCAATCATCTCCAATTTCATCATCAACCCCCCCCCCCCCTAGAAATTCCAACTTCATCAACTCAACAATCATTTCCTGATCCTGATTCTCCTGATTCTTCTTCAAGATCTTCATCTTCATCAGACTCTGATCTCAGTGATACTTATCTGAATGACTATACTGCTAATAGGCTTCATGAAAGCGGTATATCCACTGATACTCTCATAATGGCAGTACTTCGTAGATTAAGATCTGAAGAGCCTAATCTGAATCCACCAAAGCAAGCCATCTGTCAATCAATTCTTTCTTATCAACATTTCCTGGATACTGATACTGCTCATAAGGCTGAAACTGAAGCAATTCGAAAGAGATTAACTGAGCTTGAACAACAATGTCGACCGGCCACTATCTTAAGGAGTCGGGATGATCAAAATCCGGATGATCAACCCGAGGGGGAGAATAATGCTCAAGATAGTGGAGAAGGTCATAATACAACACAAGAAACAAGTGTTCAAGAAGTAACAGAAGGAAATCAAGATCAAAGTCAAAATGTGGATATTCCTTCATCATCTCAAGCTCATCAAGTTCATAATTCTGATTCAGATGATCTGCCTCCACTTGTTAAATATATCTCTCACTACTACTCAACTACATCAAGTTCTGATCAATCTAGTGATCTTGATCCGTTTCAACCAGGGAAGAGGACTGATGATGACAGTGATTCTGATTCAGATGATTCTAATGATGCTCCACCAAGACCTGCTATGTCCCAAGAAAAATTTGAGAAAGATATCTTTGAAGAGATTGTCTATGATCTAAGAGATACAAATGATCTTGACACTCCAAGAGAGCTTAGCATGGGCATTAGACATCCAAGAATCACTCGAGACAAAATCTGGCAGATCAATGAAGGATATTTTTATGAGAACTATGCTTAAATGCTAGATCTGAATGTCAGACCTGAAGAATTAGTATGCAGGGCAAGATACATTGAAGAAAGAGCCTTCCCGATTTACTGCTCATCTGAGGAAAGACTCAACATGACCTTGAATAGGTTGAGAGCATTCTTTCTTTTCAGACATCAAAATCAAAGGGATGCATACTTAGAAATGATGAATGCTGAAAGCACAGTAAGAAGTGAAGAGTGGTATAATCAGTTCCAGAATCCAATCACAAGAGTGTTGACATTGATTGCTCCTATCAAGTATCAGAATCAAAGACTTGTCCGATTTAGAGTTCAAAGAGCTGATGGTCACATTTATGCTATTCATGAAGAATCTTTCCAATACTTACCAATCTCTGACATCCTCTTTCTCTACAACCAGTATGCTCATTTGATCACAAAGACTCCAGATCAACTCCTTGCTTATGAAGCTCTGAAGAGTCATATTCAGGCTTTAATCAGATACTATGAGTTCAATGATTTCTAGATTGGTCTAGAAAGGAGAACAAGAAGAATTAATCTCACGAGACCAATTCAGAGAGCAGGAGGTTATGAGTTGGATTCTTATCAGATTGGAGATCCAATAGAAGAATTGGATGGATTTGTTTTCATTAACAGCTTCAGAGGAAAAATCTTTATCCGTGCATCTGATTTTCCCAAGTATTCAGATGGCACTCTGAAATATTGTTTATTCTTCCTCAGAGCAATTCATGATAATCCTGATCCCTGTGAAAATGAACACATCCAGATTCAAAGAGAAAGACACATAAGAAGGATTCAAGAAACAATTGATGTTCGTCAAAGGGTTAGAGATCTTATTGCTGTCAGAACTATTAGACCAAGAGAAGGAATCATTCATACTGAGACAGGTTCATGGGTTCTTTGGAATCCAAGTCATGAACGAGGTCCTCATAATATTCCTCCAGTTAACTTTCAAGATAATATCAGATTGCCCGATGAACGTCCAGAAGGTGCTAACTGGTATTTCATTCCTAAGAGGTATTGGAATGACTCTTGGAATAGTTACAAGAAAAGAGCTTTTTGGAATTCTATGAAAGATAAGCCATCTACATCAAAAGCAGCTCAAGAATACAAGAAAAGAAAGAACAAGAAAAGACGAGCTGAGAAAAGAAAGAGGAGGAACAGGAGGAACTGATTGAAGACAACCAAGCACTAAGGCGGAGAATGTTAGAAATTCAAAATAGTGCTTAGTTGTATTTCCTTATCTTTGTTATTATGTAAATAGAATATAAGGTTGAGGGGGAGCTTATGTATTTACTTAGAGTATAAATACCCCTCAAGCCTTAACCTTTTGTAACCTTTAGTCACATATTGCAAAATATATTTCCAAGCTTTCCCCACACACACCTCTGTCTCTCTCAATACACACACTAACACACACACATCCACCATTGTTACTCACCTTACTTCCGCACCTGAACACGAACAAGTTTTGATTATTACAGTTGGCCTCGCCTTTAATGAGATTACAATATCAAAAGTCAAGCTTAAAAATGTCAATATTTGAAACATTAGTGTTAATAATTACAAAATTTAGTGTTTCTTTAAAGTTTGGGCAAAAAAAAAAAGCTATAGCAACGCTATTTTACCACTATTTGGACCGCTATAGCACCGATATTGGTAAAATACGCCAATAATAGCTGGACCGCTATTTTGACTGCTATTTTGCTTGAGGACCGCTGACCATTATAGTACCGATATAGCACTGCTATAGCAACACTATTGATGACATAACTCCTCCATAAATCATTTTATTCCTCTAAATCATTCAAAATATTTTATCTCAAAAATTGTACAGCGATAAATTATAAAAATTATATGGGTCTTCTTAGAGATGTCATTGTTTATATTTTTGGCGAATTTTTAAATCTGAGGGCGGAGCCAATATGGCTAAAGCATTTGGCTATCACACTCTATGATATATCACCTCCTATGAACTATCACACATTGTGACCTATCACCTCTGCCATCTTATTTTTTTCACCTCTATTTAAGAATTCAATTTTAAAAGTTCTTTCTTAAACTTTTAGCGTCAAAAAGTCTACTATATGTGCTCATAGTTAAAAAATTTTTAAAAAATTGAAAAAAAAAAAGCTATAGCACCGCTATTTTACCATTCTTTGGACCGATATAGCACCGATATTGGTAAAATAGCGCCGATAATAACGGGACCGCTACTTGACCACTATTTTGCTTGAGGATCGCTAACCGCTATAGCACCACTATTGATAACATAGCTCCTTCATAAATCATTTTATTTCTCTAACTAATTCAAAATATTTTATCTCAAAAATCGTACATCGATAAATTATAAAAATTATATGGGTGTTTTTAGAGATGTCATTCGTTATAATTTAGGCGAATTTTTAAATCAGATGGCGGAGCCCGTATGGCTAAAACATATGACTATCACACTCTAAAATATATCACCTTATATGAGCTATCACACTGTATGACCTATTACCCCTGTCATCTTATCTTTTCACAAGTTTTTAGGCTCAAAAAATCTACTATATGTGTTCATAATTAAGTTTTTTTAAAAAATTTGAAAGTAATTTTACATCAAATATATTGAGATTTGTAGATTCTGTATTTATTGCTAAATTTATAGAATTTTAGAATTTTGAATGGTACTATATTAAATGTCATTAACCTCCTATGTATTTGATAAAACATGTATTAATAAAACCTTAAAATCTTTAAATAAATTTTAATTTAATAAATTTTCAAAGCTCCAAGTGTGAAAAATTAGCAAAACCTTTTTTTTTTAGTTAATTACTGAAATGGTACCTCACGTTTGCGCCATATTACTGGTTTCATACCTTTCCTTTCGAAATTACGCTGATCATACCCAACGTATGCAAATCTCCACTCGAATCATACTGGAGGCTAACGCCGTCAGCTGGCCGTTAAAACCTCCCCCACGTGACTTGCACGTGAGGGGTAAATATGTAATATCACGTTTTTTAATTACTGAAATGGTACCTAACGTTTGCATGATATTGCTGGTTTCATACCTATATGTTTCTTAATTACTTAAATGGTACATAATGTTTAGTTATTAATTTTTTTATATTTTTTTTAATTTGTTTTATTTTTCTTTTATAAAAATTCTCCAAAACTTGTTATAATTTAATGAAAATAGTCAAAATGCACCTATAATCCACTAAAAAATAATACCAAATAGTTATTTCATAACAAAATATAAGTTTTAAAGTTTACGAATAACCAAAAATAGTAATAAAGTATCATAAAACAATTTTTTTAAAAAGATAAAATTTTCTTTATTAAAAATTTCGGAAATACCGCAACGGTAATACCAGATATATCCAGGAATACCAGAAATATCAGCCGGTATTTACGGGTATTTAAAACATTGCTTTAAGCTTCATGTCGCAGTAAATACTGACTTGTATATCTGGTATTACCATTGCGGTATTTCCGGAATTTTTTCAAAAAAAAAATTTCCTCGCAAATTTTTTTAAAATTGTTTTATGATACTTTATTGCTATTTTTGGTTATTTTTGAACTTTAAAACTTATATTTTGTTATGAAATAACTATTTGGTATTATTTTTGAGTGGATTATAAGTGTATTCTGACTATTTTCATTAAATTGTAACAAGTTTTGGAGAATTTTTATAAAAGAAAAATAAAACAAATTTAAAAAAATAAAAAAATAAAAATAAATTGATAACTAAACATTAAGTACCATTTAAGTAATTAAGAAACATATAGGTATGAAACCAGCAATATCGTGCAAAAGTTAGATACCATTTCAGTAATTAGGAAACGCGATATTACATATTTACCCCTCACGTGCAAGTCACTTGGGGGAGGTTTTAACGGCCAGCTGACGGCGTTAGCCTCTAGTATGGTCCGAGTGGAGATTTGCATACGTTGAGTATGATCAGCGTAATTTCGAAAGGAAATGTATGAAACCAGTAATATAGCGCAAACGCAAGGTACCATTTCAGTAATTAACTCTTTTTTTTTGTATTGGGTTAAGGGGAAAAAGAAAGTCTAAAAACTTTGGTTTTATTTTGGTGAAGTCGACTTCAAAAAAAAAGTAAATAAAATATTAAGTTGAATATACAACTTCTTTTTTTGGTATTGGGCTAAGGAAAAAAAAGTCCAAAAATTTTGGTTTTTCTTTGATGAAGTCGGCAGCAAAAAAAAAAATTATAAAAATTATATGGGTTTCTTTAGAGATGTCATTCGTTATAATTTCGGCGAATTTTTAAATCAGATGGCGGAGCTCGTATGGCTAAAACATTTGACTATCACACTCTATAATATATCACCTTATATGACCTATCACACTCTATGACCTATCACCCCTGTCATCTTATCTTTTCACAAGTTTTTAGGCTCAAAAAATCTACTATATATGTTCATAATTAAGTTTTTTTTTTAAATTTGAAAGTAATTTTACATCAAATATATTGAGATTTGTACATTCTGTATTTATTGTTAAATTTATAGAATTTTAGAATTTTGAATGGTACTGTATTAAATGTCATTAACCTCCTATGTATTTGATAAAACATGTATTAATAAAAACCTTAAAATCTTTAAATAAATTTTAATTTAATAAATTTTCAAAGCTCCAAGTGTGAAAAATTAGCAATACCTTTTTTTTTGTATTGGGTTAAGGGGAAAAAGAAAGTACAAAAACTTTGGTTTTATTTTGGTGAAGTCGACTTAAAAAAAAAAAGTAAATAAAATATTAAGTTGAATATACAACTTCTTTTTTTGGTATTGGGCTAAGGAAAAAAAAGTCCAAAAATTTTGGTTTTTCTTTGTTGAAGTCGGCAGAAAAAAAAAAGTAAAAATAAAATATTAAGTTAAGTATACTAAGATTTAATTATACAAACTACAAGGGCTAAATGTTGTGTTTTTTCAATGATAAATTTGGTAAGGATACAATTATTTTGATCTAAGGGTTGTAACTAAAAGTTTAAACTTATCTAACGGTTCTTGTTTATCCATAAAAGAATTCAGGACTTTGTTATATATATATATATTGGTAGATTATGTGTAAGTACTGTTCACATACAATTACCATATTAAAGAAGATAATTGGATTAAATTGTGATGTATTATGCTTTTATTTTTACAAAAATTAAAGATTTGATTTCGAAAGCAGTATCTCGTTTTTAAATATATAAATAAAATTGTATACCCTCCATATATATATACCGTCATCTATACTATATTATAAAAAGAATAGCCCTTTTTATTTTTGGTAATGTTGAAAATATGTAATATTTTTACTTGGCACCTCTTAAAAATACTTTCACACATACTACCTCCTTAACATTAATGATTAAATTACACTATCAATCCTTTATGTTTTAAAATATGTCCATTAACCTTTTACATCAATTATATACACAACTCAACGTCGCTCCATCACCAACCGTTGCCCAACCATCACACCGTCACCGTCATGACTACCGCCGCATCGCGCGGGTACCGTGCTAGTAAATGTTAATAAAACTTATAACTGGTGATAAAGAATATTGAGTTACTTTTCTTTTTCTATTAAGAGCATTCGAAAGAAACGATATTTTCATGTTATAATGTATAATAATTTAATTAAATATTTACTGATCAATTATCTATATTATATTATAAAACAAATAGCCTTCGTCTAAATTTCAAGTTTCAACATTTACTTTCTCAAAATGCCTTTTTATCTATTCTATATTTGTCTAAAATAATTACTTTCTCTCTCCTAAAATCTCAACCACTTATTTTTTTACTTTCTCTTCCATAAATCATTATATTCATTTAATTCATTCAAAATTTTTATCTAAAAAACCGTACATCAATAAATTATAAAAATTGTATGGGTGTTCTTAAAATTTAATGTTATTTTTAATGAAAGGTTATTCAATATATTTTCAACGAATTTTTAAATCCGAGGGCGGGGCCCGTCAGGTAGATCACACCATCACCACCGCCGCCATTATATCACCACCCACCATCACCTCCAGCACCACCGTAACGCGCGGGTACCTCTCTCTCGTTTAGTTTAATATATGATATTATTAAGTTTATTCTTTTATGAGTTTAAACAATTTATTGGTCCACATATGAAGGTTGCGAATCACAGGTTCGAAACTTACTAAAAGAAAGTGAAGAAACTATATCTTATGATCTATGTGTGAGCATGGTGACTTACCAGAAATGATTTTTATGCAGTATGTGTTGTGGGTATCAATACGGTATATGGGACTAGATGGTTCCCTCTCATTTACCCTTCCATTTAGTGTTTTTCTAATTGAATAGAATGCTGATCCAATATTGACCTCTTTATTTATTTTATGCACTATTATACGCAAGGTTTGGGGACGTCAAGGATGTAGAACCCAACTGAGATCTAAGGCCGCCATATACATACATCAAATTATACCTAAATTTGGGTATAGAACCCCTCACATCCTAATAGTTTAATCCATTAAAAAAACAGGGCCTAATTATTTATCCATTATACAATAAATTTAATAAAATTAATATATGAGGGGTTCTATACTTGAACTTAACTACATAACAAGTTAACAACTACATATTCACTTTTCTATAAACTTAGCTTTATAACAAGTTTTCAACT